>NC_091471.1:230874070-230982279 GCF_036971445.1 Narcine bancroftii
TAAACCTGCTAACCTTTCCTGTCTTTCCAGTTCCACCACCCCCCAGCCAAACTTCCTCCCCTCCTCTCCCTCCTCTCTCCATCTATCGTCTTCCACACCCCCCCCCCCCCCTCTTTTGTTCGGACCCCTGTCAGGATTTTCTTATACTCAAGACGGAAATGTCGGTTCTGTATCTTTACCTTTGCTACGTTACGGACATAGTTTGACCAGCTGAGCTTCTCCAGCATTGTGTGTGTCTTCTTTGGCTTGGCTTCGCGGACGAAGATTTATGGAGGGGGTAAAAGTCCACGTCAGCTGCAGGCTCGTTTGTGGCTGACAAGTCCGATGCGGGACAGGCAGACACGGTTGCAGCGGCTGCAGGGGAAAATTGGTTGGTTGGGGTTGGGTGTTGGGTTTTTCCTCCTTTGCCTTTTGTCAGTGAGGTGGGCTCTGCGGTCTTCTTCAAAGGAGGTTGCTGCCCGCCAAACTGTGAGGCGCCAAGATGCACGGTTTGAGGCGATATCAGCCCACTGGCGGTGGTCAATGTGGCAGGCACCAAGAGATTTCTTTAGGCAGTCCTTGTACCTTTTCTTTGGTGCACCTCTGTCACGGTGGCCAGTGGAGAGCTCGCCATATAACACGATCTTGGGAAGGCGATGGTCCTCCATTCTGGAGACGTGACCCACCCAGCGCAGCTGGATCTTCAGCAGCGTGGACTCGATGCTTTCGACCTCTGCCATCTCGAGTACTTCAACATTAGGGATGAAAGCGCTCCAATGGATGTTGAGGATGGAGCGGAGACAACGCTGGTGGAAGCGTTCTAGGAGCCGTAGGTGATGCCGGTAGAGGACCCATGATTCGGAGCCGAACAGGAGTGTCTTATATATCATATATTTACACAGTGTGTTTAAAAAAGTATATATTATATAAGATTTGTCTGGTATTGCAAAAATAGCAAATGCAAACACACTGTAGATATATATACATATAGATGGAAATGTCCTCCTTTGCAATGGGCGCCCGGTCCGAGAATCGGAGCTTAAACATCCCGCGGGATCTTCGCCCAAGCTGGTGACACCAGTTAATCGGTAGCAGCCACGAGGGACTGCAGACTCTGGGGAAAAGGAGGCCTGGAGCAGGGCACCGGGGATGGGAAGATCATGCGTCCGGTGGAGAAGGAGGACCGGGGGAGACGACCCGCAGGGACGGTGACCACGGCAGCGGTCCAGTGAGCGAGCTCCACGGCTGAGGGACCAGTGCATTCGTAGGGCAGCTGGAGACTCGAGGCAAGGAACCAGCGGAGGCTGCTGGAGGCTGGGGTCAGGGGGACTCGCGCCAGGGCTGCAGACTGGTTTAAACTGGCCAGAGGGGTACCAGGTATCTGAACTGGGAGACGAGGAGGCGCCAAGATCCCTCATCGTGTCAGAGATTCGGATATGGAGCCCGTGTTGACAATGGTTTGGAATGGACTGTGTGGCTGCGGGGCCTGGAGGCGAATCCACAAACACTTGGGGGGGAGGGGGAGGGGGGGGAACACTCT
This sequence comes from Narcine bancroftii, assembly GCF_036971445.1. Taxonomy (NCBI): domain Eukaryota; kingdom Metazoa; phylum Chordata; class Chondrichthyes; order Torpediniformes; family Narcinidae; genus Narcine; species Narcine bancroftii. Next base: position 230,875,590 of record NC_091471.1, read on the forward strand.
TTTTTGCTTCTCTCTCTCCAACTGTAAGAGGCGCTTCAGGCAATTTCTGCTGATGGCGAATCTGTCTGCCTTAGAGCAGGCAAAAGAAATTTCATATAATACCACACTGTTTTATTAAATTACGATAACTTGAATCTGCAATCAAAAGTCCTCATCCTTTACCCCTCACACTGTGCACAACACCTCTCCCAACTCCCCATCCTGTCTATAATCCTGTTATAACCTCCCGCACTGTCCACAACACCTCTCCAACTCCCCATCCTGTCTATAATCCCGTTATAACCTCCCGCACTGTCCACAACACCTCTCCAACTCCCCATCCTGTCTATATCCCGTTATAACCTCCCGCACTGTCCACAACACCTCTCCCAACTCCCCATCCTGTCTATAATCCCGTTATAACCTCCCGCACGACCACAACACCTCTCCAACTCCCCATCCTGTCAATATCCCGTTATAACCTTCCGCACTGTCCACAACACCTCTCCAACTCCCCATCCTGTCTATAATCCCGTTATAACCTCCCGCACTGTCCACAACACCTCTCCAACTCCCCATCCTGTCTATAAACCTCCCACACTACACAACACATCACCCAACTCGCCATCCTGTGTGTATCCTTTTATAACCTCCCACACTGCACAACACCTCTCCCAACTCCCCATCCTGTCTGTATCCTGTTTTAACCTCCCACACGGCACAGCGTCTCCCAACTCCCCATCCTGTCTCTGTCCCGTGACAATCTCCCACACTTTCCACAACACCTCTCCCAACTTCCCATCCTGTCTTTATCCCATTATAACCTCCCACACTGTCCACAACACCTCTCCCAACTTCCCATCCTGTCTGCATCCCATTGGAACCATCCACACAATTCACCAAACTATTATTTCCCCCCCTCCTATGTTTGATGTATTTTTAAACCGATAAAGACCTGTCAGTTTTACGTACGGCAGTGGGACCCAATGGAGGGAAGATGTTGAATCAGAGAGGGGTGAGTGTGAGAGAATGTGGGGAAGGGTATGGGCTTGGGTGGTTCGTACAGAGGAAGTAGGCAGGTTGAGTCATTAATAAAGCCAATAGAATGCTGGGCTTCATTATTTGGGGGATTGAGTTCAGGAGTCGAGAGGTCACGTTACAACTCGACAAATCTCTGGTGAGCCCGCTCTTGGAGAATTGTGTTCCGTTCTGGTCACCTCATTTCAGGAAGGATATGGAAGCTACGGAGAGGGGGCAGAGGAGATTCACCAGGACATTACCTGGATTGGGAAACAAGTCTTTATGGGGCAAGGTTCGCAGATCTGGGACTTTTCTCTGGAGCGTAGAAGGATGAGAGGAGACTTGATAGAGGTCATGTGGGGAGACTTGAGAGGCATCGATAGGGTGGACAGTCAGCACCTGTTTCCCAGGGTGAGATCGGCAAACACCAGAGGACGTGTGTACAAAGTGGAGGGAGGGAAGTTTAGGGGAAACGTCAAGGGTAATTTTTTTACACAGAGAGTTGTGGGGGCCTGGAATGCCTTGTTGGGGAAGGTGATGGAGGCTGGAACATTGGGGGCATTTAGGAGACCCTTAGACACACAGATGGAAGAAAAATAGAGGGTTATGGGGAAGGGTGGGTTTACTACTAGGGATACTTGGTTTGGCACAACATCGAGGGCCAAAGGACCTAGATTGTGCTGTATTGTTCTGTATTCTAGGGATATTCCTCTTTGACCGGTTGCCCTCTCTCATTCATGCAGGCAGAGGAGAAAACAACCAAGTGGTCCAGTCCCGTTAATCCCCTGAGGCGATTGGCCCATTCCCTACAGCAGGTTCACCCCAATGTCCTTGCCAAGGTCCTGAGGAAAGGGATTCTGTACCAAAACACAGAGCTGGTGGCTGTCAACAAACCCTATGGGGTCCCGATGGAAGGTGGGTCACACTGTGTGTGTGATGCGACAGTGTGGATAGGGGCTTCACTCTGTGTCCCACCTCGGGAGTATGTAATGGGACGGGTGGAAAGGGAGCTTCTCTCTTTGTCCTACCCCGGGAGTGTGTGACGGAACGGGGGGGAGAGGAAGCTTCACTCTGTGTCCCACCCTGGGAGTGTGTGACCTGATAGGAGGAGAGGGGCTTCACTTGTGTCCCACCCCGGGTGTATGTGACGGGACGGGGGGAATGGGGGCTTCACGGTGTCCCACCCCGGGAGTGTATGATGGGATGGGGGAGAGGGAGTTTCACTCTGTGTCCCACCCTGGGAGTGTGTGACGGGACGGGTGTTTCTTATTGGGCTGGGTTGAGTGGCAGGGCCAGGGTTTTAACCAGTGCCTTTCCTCCCACCCCCCCCTCTCCACTTCAGCCAGTCTCCGGGGGGGATCCAGCATCCGGGATGTGCTACCAATTCTTGCCCAGATGTTGGATGGCAGGAACTCCGAACCACTCCACCTCTGCCAGTGGATGGACAAGGATATGAGTGGGACTCTGCTCCTCGCACGGAACCCAGAGACCGCACGTCACGTCCGCAGCCTCCTACAGGCTCAGCAGGTGGTCCGTACGTACTGGTGGGTGTGCATAGGCCCTGCAGGGGATGGAGGGGTGTGTGTAAGTGTGTGTTTGTCTGTGTGTCTTTGTGTGTATGTGTGGGTGAGTGTGTGTGTGAGAGAATGTGCAAGTTTGTGTGTGTTTGTGAGGCTAAATGGGTGTGCGCGTGTTTGTGAGTGAGAGTAAGTGGGTGGGTGTGTGTGTGTGAAAGTTTAAGTGTGTTTGAGTGTGTGTATGTGTGAGTGTGTGTGTAAGTGTGTGTGTGTATGTTTGGGAATCTGAGTTCATCTGTCACATCCCGCCTGGTCCAGTGGCAAGGATTCTTCTGCAAGCAGCTCTAGGGGTTGTCTCTAACCCTCATTCAGCTGGATGTATGCTGGCCTTCATTAGGGAGGGGGGGGGGAAGTGGGGAGAGTGGAGGCAGAGAGGGGAGCGGGCGATTTCTCTTCAGACAGGGTTGCTGTAGGTTCAGTCACCAAAGCAAATAAAGCAAGAAAAAGAGGGCAAATTGTCTTGTAGAGCGAGTCAAATTAAAAGATTTTGAAATCTGACCATTCGTCACTACCTTTGCTGTAGGCCCCGCATATAAAGCCTTTACCCAACCTCTATAAAACGGACCAAAATTAAATTTTTCCAACACTTTAAACAAAATCTTCCACTCAACACGGTCAAATGTTTTCTCACCATCTAAAGATACAACCATTGGCTGATTATTTTGTTGTTTTGCCACATTAATTAATGAAATCAATTTAACTATATTATCTGCCAAATATCTACCTTTAATGAAACCTACTTGATCAATATGCACCAATTTCCGCAGACGTTTAATGATGATATCGGTCTATATGATACTTTTAAAGGATTTATCTTTTTTTTGTTATGATTGTAATCAATGCTCTTGAGAAAGATTCTGGAAATACACCTGTTTCAGTTGCTTGTTTCAAAACGTCTTTATATAATGGAAATAATAAATCATTAAACTCTTTATAAAACTCTATCGTATATCCGTCCTCTCCAGGGGATTTCCCATTAGGCATCGATTGCAAAGCTTCTTTCAATTCTAATTCAGTAAATAAAATATCTAAATTCTTTACTTCAGCTTCATTCAATACTGGCAAATTTAAATTGGATAAAAATAAATCAATTTGATCCTTTTCTTGATCACCCTCTGACCTATATAAATTCTCATAAAATTTTAAAAATTTATCATTAATATCTTGTCATTTATGTAATTTCTCCATCCTAATAGCATTAATTGTCCTAGATACTTGCTCAGTTTGAAGCTGCCATGCCAAAACCTTATGTACTCTTTCTCCCAATTCATAATAACATTGCTTAGATCTCATAATCATTTTCTCATATTTATATGTTTGTAGATTATTATAACGCAACTTCAATTTAGATAATTGTATCTTATCATCCTCTGTACATTTATTTTGTAACTTTTTCTCCAAACTTTCAATTTCTTTATTTGCTTTGGTGATTGAACCTTTAGCTCAGGCGGTTCAGTAAGATTTTGCTATTAGGGGAATTAAAGTGAGGGAAAATGAATATAAAATTAGTTTATTTGCGGATGATGTTTTAATATATTTAACTAATCCAAAAGTTTCATAGTCATTACAGCACTTATTAAATAAGTATGGTAAATTATCTGGATATAAAGTTAATTGGGAAAAGAGTGAGATTTTACCAATAGCTGAAGAAGATTATATGAATTGTAGACAAATTACTAAATTTAGATGGTCTAATAAAATTAAGTATCTAGGAATAGTTGATTATCATGAATTATTTAACTTGAATTATGTACCTTTATTAAATAAAGTTAAAATTCATTTAGATAAAGTGAAAAGATTTGCCGCTGATGTTAATAGGAAGAGTGAATTGTATAAAGATGAATATTTATCCTCAAGTACAATATCTTTTCCAGTCTATTCCTTATAAGATACCAAAAAGTTTTTTTAAGGAAATAAATAAAGCTGTCAGGTTATTTTTATAGAAAGGTAAATTATCGAGGGTTTCTTTACAAAAATTGACTTGGCGCTATGAATTAGGTGGTTTGCAACTATCTTGTTTTTATAATTATTATGAGGCAGCACACAGTTAAAGTTTATTAACAGATTATTTGATATTGAACAATCTCCTAGATAGGTAAAGATAGAGATGGATCAAATTTTGGAAGATAATATTAAGTATTTTATTTATAAATGGAATCCTTTGTTACAAGAATTTGAATTACCCATTTTACAACATAAAATGAATATTTGGTATAATCGTAATTTAGTTATAGGGTCTAAAGGGATAATTTCGAAAAGGTCACCATTATATCAGAATAAATTAATTCCCTTTTCATTGAATAGTCCTTATTTAAAAAATTGTGAATTTAAAGGAATAGTTAATGTTATAGACTGTTTTGAAGCAGGTAAGTTTTGCTCGTTTAAAAGGTTACAAGAAAAATACGGTATTGCATCAAATTCTTTGCTTGTTTATTATCAACAGATTATTTTAAAGAAGAGTTAAGGTAAAGAAATAAATTTACCTAGTCAAACAAAATTTGAATTATTAATTGAAGATAAAAATGAAAAAGGTTTTATTTCGGATATGTATAGGTTGTTGCAGGAAAAATGGAAATGTGTATAAAGTTAAGGAGAAATGGGAAAAAGATTTAAATATTGTTTTGGCATGGGAGGAATGGTCACAAATGTGTGTTGATAGTGTTACAAAGTTAATTAATGTGAGGTATAGTATGGATAATTATAATTTTTTGCATCAATTATATTTAACCCCTGAGAAATTGAGGAGATATGGATTTAGGACAACAGATTTATGTTTTAGATGTAGAGAGCAGAAAGTTACTTTTGTACATTCAATTTGGTCGTGTAAGAAAATTAAATATTTTTGGGAGGAGATAATAATATTTTTGAGAGATTTGTTTGAAATGGATATTCGATTGGATCTGTGGCTATGTTTGTTGGGTTATGTTAATGTTCCATACTTGGCTTTTTTAAGATTAGGATTAGCAGTAGCAAGAAAATGTATAGCGGTTCCATGGAAGAATGATGTACAATTAAGTTTGCATAGATGGCATAATGAACTGCTCTCTTGTTTATATTTGGAAAAACTAACATATAATGTAAGAAATAATTATTCCTTTTTTATTGATATGTGAACTTTATATTTGAAATGTATGGTTATTGAAATTAAATAATTATGGTAAAGTGGCACATTTGATATATGTTTTGGGGAGGGGGGGGTTGGGGAGCTTTTTGGGTTTTTTATAAGGGGAGGGGACATAGTTATGGTTGTATGCATTTTTTTTGTGTAATTTGAAAATATTAAATAAAATTTTCAAAAAAAAAAGACAGGGTTGCTTTCAAGAGCCGGGAGGTAGTGTTGCAGCTCTACAAATGACCCAGGTGAAGGAGCAGATGGATGGGTCGGTGAGTTTGTGGATGACACGGAGGAGTTGTGGACGGAGCTGAAGGTTGTCATAGGTTACAAGAGGATATCGACAGTAGGCAGAGTTGGGCAGGAAAATGGCAGATGGATTCAATCCGGACAAGGGTGAGGTGATAGATTTTGGACAAACCAAGAGGCTGAGTCTGGGATTCATGGTCGGTTACTTCAGAGTGTGGATGAACAGAGGGACCTTTGGGTCCAGATCAATCCTTCAAGGTCACCGCGCAGGTTGATAGGATCATTAAGAAGGCCTGTGGGACACTGGGATTCAATAATCGGGGGATTTGGTTTAGGAGTCGAGAGGTCATGTTACAACTCTACAAATCTCTGGTGAGCCCACACTTGGAGAATTGAGTTCAGTTCTGGTCACCTCATTACAGGAAGGATGTGGAAGCTATGGAGAGGGGGCAGAGGAGATTCAGCAGGACATTGCGTGGATTGGGAAACAAGTCTTTATGAGGCAAGATTTGCAGAGCTGGGACTTTTCAATTTGCAGCGTAGAAGGATGAGAGGAGACTTGATAGAGGTCGACAAGATTTTGAGAGGCTTCGATAGGGTAGACAGCCAGCGCATGTTTCCTAGGGCAGAATCATCAAACACCAGAGGATGTGTGTACAAAGTGTATGGAGGAAAGTTTAGGGGAGACGTCAGGAGTAAGTTTTTTCACACAGAGAGTTGTGGGGGCCTGGAATGCCTTGTCGGGGATGGTCATGGAGGCTGGAACATTGGGGGCATTTAGGAGTCCCTTAGACACACATATGGAAGAAAAATAGAGGCTACGGGGTAGAGAGTGGTTAGATTTTGTTTTTGGTAGGAATATATGGGTCAGCACAACATAGAGGACAGAAGGGCCTGCTGGGCTGTAGTATTCTGTGTTCTAAATCAGGGTGGAGGATGAGGGGAAGGGGAGAGAGGTGGAGAGGAAGGTTGAGTTAGGGGTGTTGAAGTATTTAATTTCTGTACAATTGCCTTGACCAGTATCCTCTCTCCCCCTACCCATCTCCCACCCAAGGGTGCTGACTGTCGGGATGCCAACACCATCGGAAGGAGTCGTGGACATTCCTCTGATGGAGAGAGAGGCCAACAGACCCAGGAAACACTACAAGGTCAAGGAAGGGTGGGAGGGGAGTGAGGGTGGAGAGAGGGGGAAAAGAGAGAGGGTGGAAGGGGTGACAGAAAGAGGGAGGGGGGTGTCCCTAATCTTGGCTTGTTGGGTCTCTCCCTCCCTCTCTCTGTCACACACTCTCTCTCACTCACTCACTCACTCACTCTCTCTCTCACAGACACACTTTCTCACACTCTCTTCCCCCACCATCCCTCTCTCAGCCTTGTGCAAGGGAACAGAGGGGAGGTGGAGCAGACATGACTAACCCGTCTCTGGGGCGTTGGCAGTCAAGCTGTTTCTGGATCCGTTCCCTCTCCCGTTCAGTCTCCTTCATCTCAAGCGCTAGCAGGGTCCAGCTGCACCAACAGGTCCAGGGATACATCGCTGGCCAGCTTCCTCTCCCGGTCCCATCACACACTCCCGGGGTGGGACAGAGTGAAGCTCCCTCTCCTCATCCCGTCACACACTCCCTGAGTGGGACAGAGTGAAGCTGCCTCTCCCCTGTCCCGTCACACACTCCCAGGGTGGGATAGAGTGAAGCTCCCTCTTCCCTGTCCCGTCACACACTCCCAGGGTGGGATAGAGTGAAGCTCCCTCTCCCCCTTTTCCGTAACACACTCCTGAGGTGGGACACAGAGTGAAGCTCCCTCTCCTCTTCCCCCTCACAGATGTCCCTCGCTCCCTTGTACCGGGTGGGAGATGACGACGGGAATCTCATGAGACTCCGACGGAACCGGTCCTCCCACAGAGCAGTTACCCGCTACAGGGTCCTGGCATCCTCCGGGGTCGCCGCATTGGTGGAGGTTCAACCAATTACAGGTAGGCTTCGGATAGGGCAGCCAATGAGGCGAGCTGGGATCAGGTCTGAGAATTGGGACCACGGTCGACCAGGGCAGGGAGATGGGAAAGGGGTGGAGATCGGTGGAAGGGAGCAGCTTGTGGGAGTGAGAGGTGTGATCTAGATAGGGGCTGGTTGTCGGCATCACGACCAGAGGGAGGGGTGTCAGGGATGAGTGGGAAGTTCCTGAAGCTGAGTGGTGAGATAGGGAAGTGGGTGGTATTCAGGGGAGGGGAGGAGTGATCAGGACTGACCCCTTTTCTTCCCCCCACGGCCTTCTCCCCAGGGGTAAGGCACCAGATTCGGGTCCACATGGCCTGTGGACTGGCGTGTCCTCTTCTCGGAGACCACAAATACTCCTCCTGGAGTACCCTTGAGCCTCAGGTGAGGGATCAGTGGGAAGGGGACAGAGGGAGGATGGGGTGCGGAGAGGTGGGAGGATGGGGTGCGGAGAGGTGGGAGGATGGGGTGCGGAGAGGTTGTTGGAGGGGAAGGGAGGCGGGAGTGAGGAGGTGAGGGGATAGGCTGGAGGGGGAGGGAGGTAGATGGAGATGCGGGAGGGTTGAAATGGTGAGATGAGGGCAGACGGGAGAGGGTGGTGAGGGGAGAAGGAGGGAGGGGAGTGAGGGGAAGGAGGGTGAGGGATAGGATGAGGGGAGGGAGAGGAGAGGGATGGGATGAGGGGAGAGGGGTGTGATGGGCAGGAAGTGGGTAAAGGAGAGGAGGTAGGGGAGAGGAGAGGAGGGGACAGAGGGAGGGGAGTGGAGTTAGTGATGAGGGGTCTGTTTCCTCTCCGGTAACCCCTCTCTCCCCTCTCCCCACAGCGGCTGCCCAGACGCCTCCTCTCCCAGCTGGGCTTGAGCCAGGCTGAATCCCGACACCTCGCCCTCCACACCCACTGCCATTGCCTCCACCTCCCGCTCACCCCCAATCCCCTTGCACTCCGCTCTCGCCCCCCTCCCCACTTCCTGCTTGCCATGAGGAGGTTAAAGCTGCAACTCCCCCAGTCCCGCAACGACGATCCACTGGAGGGATCTTGAGGCCAACGCAAGGGACGGGAGGCAGTCCCAGGATCCTGTATGTTCTTCCCCATCTCCCTCTCACCCTCCTTTCCCCGTCTCTCCTCCCACCTCTCCTCAAACATCTCTTTTTCCTATCTCTCTCCCCACCCCATCTCTCCCTGTACCTCCCTCTCTCCCCCCAACTCTACCCCACTCTCGCCCTCTCCTCCCCTTCCTGCTCCCTCTCCAATTCCCCCACTCTTTAATCCTCATTCCCTCAGTCCCCTTGTCCTCTCCCTCTCCTCATTACCTCCCTCCCTTGTCCTCCCCTCCCCCCCCACCCCCCCCTCCCCCCTCCGTTCCCTTTCCTTCAACAATAAATCTGAGTTCATGCATGGTGTCTGGTGCAACTGTTGGTGGCTGTGTGGGGGAATGTCCAGATCAGTCTCTGAGAAGTGTTTGCCAGGTCTCTGGGGTGTCTTGTGGAACAGAGAGACCTTGGGGTACAGGGACCGACATGGTAAACGGTGTGGAGTTTGTAGGACAGGGAGACCTCAGGGTATGGGGACCGACACGGTGAACGGTGGGGAGTGTTGTAGAACAGAGAGACCTCGGGGTATGTGGACCAACACAGTGAACGGTGGGGAGAGATTGTAGAACAGGGAGACTTCAGGGTATGGGGACCAACACAGTGAATGGTGGGAAGTGTTGTAGAACAGAGAGACCTCGGGGTTCGGCGACTGACATGGTAAACGGTATGGATTTGTAGAACAGAGAGACCTCGGGGTATGGGGACCGACACAGAGAACGATGTGGACTTTGTAGAACAGAGAGACCTCGGGGTACAGGGACCGACACAGTGAACGGTGGGGAGTGTTGTAGAACAGAGAGACCTCAGGGGATAGGGACTGACATGGTGAATGGTGGGGAGTGTTGTAGAACAGTCTCGGGGTAAGGGGACCGACACAGTGAACAGTGGGGAGTGTTGTAGAACAGAGAGACCTCGGGGGACAGGAACTGACACGGTGAATGGTGGGGAATGTTGTAGAACAGGGAGAGGACCTCGGAGTGGGAGGAGCCATTCAATGGCTGAGTGACCTATACAGGCTGCGGGCAACTTGTGGTCGGAGACCTACTGGAGACTGGCTCATGGGAACTGTGTATCAGAGCCTGGATTTGAGAAGGTGCTGTTAAGAAGGGGCTCCCGACAGGGCCCAGGACGCTGAAGGGTTCCTGATGGTGTTGGAGGTTTGGATCTGGAGTTGGATGGCCGATGGATCGTACTGGAGCCTGTGGCTGCAGAGGCTGTGGGAGCGGCTGGAGGTGAATCCATGGACATTCAGTGATCTCTCATGGGACTTTTTTTTTTGCTTCCCTTTCTATCTTCCTTTCAGGGATGCCGAGCTACACTTACAGTGTCTCTTCATCTGCCTCGCAGCAGGTGTAAGGCAATTCGTGTAATATTACATGTTCGGTGCTATTACATGACAATAAAGGAATCTTGGTCACTATGCAGAGCGACTTCGGGGTGCCTGTGCATTAACTGTGGAAAGGTGGAAAAGCAATGGCTCATTGCCAGAGGGAGGGGGATTTAACAATGAGGGGGTCACACTGCCATTGTTCCGGGGACTTGTGAGGCCAGATCTAGAGTTCTGGGTGTCCCTGACTGGTCTCCCTCAAGGGAAGATCAGCCGGCTTTGGAGATGGGGTTCACCAGGTTGATTTTGGAAATTCTTTACATAGTCACTGCTCTTTATATCCCACACTGGGATCACCATCCACAGGTCCCAATCTCCATATCCCCACACCAGGAGCACCATTCACAGTTCACAATCTCTATCCCACACTGGGATCACCATTCACAGTTCCCTGTCTCCGTATCCCACTCCGGGAACACCGCGCACAGTTCCTGGTCTCTGTTGCCCCACCCCAGGAGCACCGTGTACAGTTCCCGGTCTCCGTATCCCACTCCGGGAACAGCGTGCACAGTTCCTGGTCTCTATCCCCACACCAGGAGCACCATTCACAGTTCCCCATCTCCGTATCCCACAGCGGGATCGTCATTCACAGTTCCCGATCTCTGTATCCCACACCAGGAACACCGTGCATAGTTCCCCATCTCCATATCCTACACTCAGAGCAGGGTTCCTGGTTCACCATGAAAAACGTGTATGTGGGCTGGGGAGATGTCGATAGGTCACCCCTCCCCAGATCCATGAGGTGCTCCCTCAGCACAGCTCTGCAGATAGGATTAAGGAACAGGACTTCCTGGTATGTTTCCTCTCTCCCGAGGTGCTCTCTCTCCCAGACTCCCTCCCCCTCCTGCTTTGCCTCCCCTTTCTCCTCACACCCTCCCTCCCTTATTGGCCCCTCCACACAGGTGCTCCCTCCCTCCTCGATGAACTCTCCTTCCTCGACCCCCACCTCCATCTTCGCTGCCCCATCCCTCCCTGCCCCCTTTCCTCGCCACCAAAGCACTCCCTCCTTATCGTCCCTCTGTTCTCGCCTCCCCTCCCTCTCCCACCTGAAACTCTCCCTCACACCACCCCTCTCATTCATGGGACGGAGATTCCTCGAGAAGGTTGTTGAGGTGGAAGGGGAGTTGAGGAGGGTGGGATGACAGCTCCACTGGGCATGAGAGCCATGCTATGCGAGAAGGCCAGGAGTTCAATTTGGTTGTCAGAGGCTTTTCAAGTGGCACGCCATGAAGAGCCACAGGAGCTCGACCCCACCACCACCCTTGGGCTATCCGTTGTGGGATGCATGCGGAGACCAGGGGGTGGGGGAACAGGAGGGTGGGAGGGAGGCAGGAGCAGGAGAGAAGGAGAATTTAGAGGTGGGAGAGAAGATTTGGAGGAGAGGGGTGATGAGGTAGGGAAGAGGGGAGGTCTGGAGGAGGGAGGGGTGCTGAGGTAGGAGGAGGAGGGAGTGGGGCAAGAGGGAGATTGGTTTGGGTGTGAGGAAGGAGAGTGGGGCAGGAGTGAGGGGAGCATGAGGGAAGAAGGAGAGCAGGAGGGTGGGACGAATGGCAGAGGAGCAGGAGGGAGTAGAGGGGTGCAGGGGAGAATAAAGGGATTGAGGAGGAAGGCATGATGAGAGGAGAAGTGCAGGAGGTTGGTGGAGAGAAAGGGAGAGAGACACATCTCCAATCCAGGACATGCAGCTGATGACCAATCCTGGTTTATTAAGGCTCTCATTCCCCTCCCCCTTTACCTCTCTCATTCAGTACCCACCCACACACCTCCCCAACCCCCACTCACCCCCTCCCACAGATCCCACCCTGCCTCCAAACCAGATGAGCAGATTTGAATCACATCCAGAGCCCAGGGGGAACATTCTGTCAAGAGTGAGCTTAACTCAGAGGAGACTCCCTGCCTTGAATTTATTTATTCCCACTCCCCATCAATACCTCTCTCCCAGACTCCCTCCCCCTCCTGCTTTGCCTCCCCTCTCTCCTCACACCCTCCCTCCCTCACTTGCCCCCTCAAAACAATGGGGAGCAGCAAATGAGGGCTCCAAACATCCAGAACAAACAACAAAGCAGTGAAACATTTTTACATGCAGACATATTTTATATGTATATAGGTTTCTCGAGAGTACAGAATTATTCAGGCATCAGGAGGTACCCAGAATAGCACCAGGAGGATTCTGGGAAGGGAGGGCCAAGTGGGGATATGTCCAGGCCGCTCAGCCCATCCGCTCTCTACTTTCTAATGGGGGAGCATTTGCCGCCAGGGCAGTCTGTGGAGAGAGAGAGAGAGAGAGAGAGATGGATCTCTGGTCAGGATAGATTTGGTGAGGCATCTTGAAGGGGTCTGGTGCATGGGAAGATCCCACATTGGGAGTTCCAAGTTGCTGCCCCCACAGTTTTCTCCCCTCCATCCCGCTCACTCGCATTTAACCCCTCCAGAGGGACTCCTCTCTGTCCCCACTCCTCCCTCCCCCTCTTCACCTCCTTCTCTCCCCTTCTTTCCCCAATCTCCCTTTCTCTTCCTCCTCCACCCTGGCCCCTCTCTGTCCCCTCCCCCTCTCTTTCCTTCTCTCTTGCCCATCTCCCCTCCTCTCTTTTACCATTCTCTTTCCCCATCTCCCCTCTCTCTCCCCCTATCTCCTCCCTCCCTCTCACCCCTCCCCCCCACTCTAGTGCAAAGGTGCACAATCCTGACACTGAGATTGGAAACGTTGTGGGCAGAGAGGAAGGTTTGCAAAGTTTGCAGAGGGATCTGGACCAGTTGGAAAAATGGCAGATGGAGTTTAATACAGACAAGTGTGAGGCATAGGAACATAGGAAGTAGGAACAGGAGTAGGCCAAAAATGGCCCATCAAGCCTGCTCCACCATTCAATACGATCATGGCTGATCTAATTTATGACCTAACTCCACCTACCTGCCTTCTCCCCATACCCCCTAATTCCTCAATCATGTAAAAATTTATCTAACGGAATTTTAAATATGTTTAATGAGGCAGCCTCAACCACTTCCCTGGTTAGAGAATTCCAAACAATCACTACTCTCTGGGAAAAACTATTTTTCCTCATCTCTCTCCTAAATCTACTCCCCCGAATCTTGAGACTGTGTCCTCTCATTTTAGTTTCCCCAGCCAGCTCAAAAAACCATCCTACATCTATCCTATCCATACCCTTCATAATCCTATATGTTTCTATAAGATCTCCTCTCATTCTTCTGAACTCGAGCGAATACAATCCTAGACGATTTAATCTTTCATCATAAGTCAACCCCTTCATCCCAGGGATCAACCTAGTAAACCTCCTCTGGACCGTCTCCTTCCTCAAATATGGAGACCAGAACTGGACACAGTACTCCAGGTGCGGTCTCACCAGTACCTTATACAGTTGCAACATGACTGCCCTACTCCTGAATTCAATTCCTCTAGCGATGAAGGCCAACATTCCATTTGCCTTCTTAATAACCTGCTGCACCTGCAACCTAACTTTTTGCGATTCATTCACAAGCACTCCCAAGTCCCTCTGCACAACAGCATGCTGTAGTTTTTCACCCTTTAAATAATATTCAGCTCTTTTATTTTTCTTGCCAAAGTGGATAACCTCACACTTACTAACATTGTACTCCATCTGCCAGACCTTTGCCCACTCATCCAGCTTAACTATATCCCTCTGCAGACTCTCCATATCCTCATTACAATTTGCTCTTCCACTCAATTTGGTGTCATCCGCAAACTTGCCTACACCACATTTTGTCTCCTCCTCCAAGTCATCAATGTAAATGATGAACAGTTGTGGGCCTAACACTGACCCCTGCGGCACCCCACTTACCACTCTCTGCCAACCTGAAAAACTCCCATTTATCCCGACTCTCTGCCTCCTGTCAGACAACCAATTTTCAATCCAGGCCAATATACTTCCCCGGACTCCACTTTCCTGTAACTTACTGATAAGTCTCTTGTGCGGCACCTTATCAAACGCTTTCTGGAAATCCAAATATACAACATCAACTTGTTCCCCTCTATCCACCGCACCCATTATATCCTCAAAGAATCCTAACAAGTTTGTCAAACAAGATCTTCCCTTTCTAAAACCATGCTGCATCTGCCTGATTGAACCCTTATGTTCCAAAAGTTTCACTATTTCATCTTTAACGACGGCTTCAAGCATTTTTCCAACTACAGACGTCAAGCTAATTGGCCGATAATTTCCAGTCTTCTGCCTACATCCCTTCTTAAAAAGTGGCGTGACATTTGTTGTCTTCCAGTCTGCCGGGACCTGCCCAGAATCCAAGGAATTTTGGTATATGGCCACCAATGCATCAACTGTAACTTCTGCCATTTCCTTCAGAACCCTTGGATGCATATCATCAGGACCAGGTGATTTGAATGGCTTTAGTCCCATTAGTTTCTCCATCACTACTTCCTTTGTAACAACTATTTTATCAAGGCCCTCGCCAACATTCGCATCCTTAACTCCGCACTTGGGCATGCTGGACGTGTCTTCCACCGTGAAGACTGACACAAAATATTTGTTTAATGCCTCGGCCATTTCCTCATATTTTGCTACCAGTTTTCCTTTCTCATCCTCCAAGGGTCCTATGTTAACTCTGGCCACACTCTTCCATTTTATATATTTATAAAATTTTTTGCTTTCTGTTTTTATATTTTGTGCCAATTTACTTTCATAATCCTTTTTCCCATTTCTTATTACCCACTTTGTAACCCCTTGTTGTCTCTTAAAGTTATCCCAGTCTTCCAGTTTCCCACTGCACTTTGCAGCTTTATACACCTGCGCCTTCAATTTTATACTCTCCTTTGTTTCCTTTGTTAACCACGGTTGATTTTTCCCTCCCTTGCTGCCCTTTTTCCTGGCCGGAATATATTTTTGTTGAGCATTACAAAATATTTCTTTGAAAATCTTCCACTGTTCCTCAACTGTTTCATCAATTAGCCTGTGCTCCCAGTCCACTCTGCCCAATTCCTCCCTCATCCTATGGTAGTCACCCCTGTTTAAGCATAATATATTAGTTTTAGATCTAACTATTTCCCCTTCCATCTGAATGAGAAATTCAATCATACTATGATCGCTATTTCCCAGATGGTCTCTGACTATTACATCATTTACTCTACCTATCTCATTGCACAACACTAGATCCAGGAGAACATTTTCTCTTGTGGGTTCCTTAACATGCTGCTCAAGAAAGCTATCACGGATGCATTCTATGAAGTCCTCTTCCAGACTCCCACAACCAACTTGATTTTCCCAATCTATGTGGAAGTTAAAGTCCCCCATGACTACTGCCGTATCATTATTACATGCTTCACTTATCTCTCTATTTATTTCCTGTGCCACTAAACTATTGTTATTTGTTTGGCGATAGATAACACCCACCAATAATTTTTTCCCTTTGTTATTCTTTATCTCTACCCAAATGGACTCAACATTATGCTCTTTAGATCTTATATCATTCCTCACTACTGCCTGGAGCTCATCTTTGATTAAGAGTGCAACTCCACCTCCCTTACCATCCTGTCTATCTCTTTGCACCATCTGATACCCTTGAAAATTTAATTCCCATTTAAGGTCACCTTGTAGCCATGTTTCCGTGATGGCTACCAAATCATAGGCATAGGTACCGATTTGCGCCTCATGTTCACTAACCTTATTTTTAATACTGCGGGCATTCAGATAAAGTGCCCTTGTGCTCTTTGTCCTTTTAATATCTAGTGACTTCTGTAACCTTTTCTTTTGATTTTTCTGCCCACTATTTTTCTTTGTAATTTTCTTAAGACTATCATTGACCCGAAAACTCACTGCACCATCTGATTTTTTACTTTCTCCTCCCAACATTACTTTTCCTATTTTACTTTTCCTGGCCATTACTTGATCTTCCCTACCCTTTTCCCTATCACTCTTGTTCCCATACCTCTGCCAAATTAGTTTAAACCTTGCCCCACTTCTGTACCAAACATACTTGCCAAAATGTTGACATCTTTTGGATTTAGGTGCAACCCGTCCCTCTTGTAAAGATCATGCCTTCCCCAAAAGAGATCCCAATGATCCAAGAAGCCAAATCCTTGCCCTGTACACCAGCACCTCAGCTACACGTTCATTTTCCTTATCTTTACATTCTTTTCATCACTTGCATTTGGAACAGGTAGTAATCCCGAGATCACCACCCTAGCGTTCCTGTCTTTCAGCTTTCGTCCCAGCTCACTACCTCCATTTTCTTGTCAATGTCGTTTGTACCCACATGTACCAAGACATCAGGCTGCTCTCCCTCTCCTCTCAGAATATTTTGGACCCGATTTGTGATATCTTGTACCCTTGCACCAGGGAGGCGTTGCATTTTGGAAGGACAAACCAAGAAAGGACGTCCACAGTGAACGGTCGGCCACTGAGGAGTGCAGTAGAACAGAGGGATCTCGGAATACAGATACATAATTCCCTGAAATTGGTGTCACAGGTGGACAGGGTTGTAAAGAGAGCTTTTGCACATTGGCTTTCATAAATCAAAGAATTGAGTACAGGAGTTGGGATGTTATGTTAAAGTTGTACAAGACATTGGTGAGGCCACATTTGGAGCATTGTGTGCAGTTTTGGTCACTGAACTACAGAAAAGATCTCAATAGGATAGAAAGATGCAGAGAAGATTTACTAGGATGTTGCCCGTACTTCAGGAACTGAGTTACAGGGAAAGGATGAACAGGTTGGGACTTTATTCCCTGGAGTGCAGAAGAATGAGGGGAGATTTGTTCGACGTGTTTAAAATGATGAGGGGGATAGACAGAGTAAATGTTGGTCGGCTTTTCCCTCTGAGGGGTGGTGAGATCCAAACCAGAGGACGTGGGTTAAGGGTGAAAGGGGAGAGATTTAGGGGGAACGTCTTCACACATAGTGCGGTGGGGGTGTGGAATGAGCTGAGGTGGTGAATGGGGGCTCAATATTAACATTGAAAAGGAATTTGGACGGTACATGGATGTGTGGGGTACAGAGGGATAGGGACTGGGAGCAGGTCAGTGGGGTGGGGCAGGAGAATGGATCAACACAGACTAGAAGGGCCCAAGGGGCTGTTACTGTGCTGTAATGTTCTATGGATCCAGGAAAAGGTAAAGGGGGATGACCTAGCAGGTGAAGGGTCACATGGGGAGGGAGGGTGGGTCAAAATTCAGGGAGAGGTGACCCAGGAGAGGTTGCGGTGGGGAGTTCAAAGATGAAAGGCAAGGGAGCTGACTTACTGTAGCCTCCCAGCTGACCGTAGGGGTCATGACCTGCATCTGAAAGGGCAAATAGACAAAGATCAGGGTCAAATGGTCAAAGTCAACATTGCCTGATATTTCACTTCCATCCCACTGAGGGATCGGATCCATCCCCTCACCCCACCCTCGCTGGCTGGGGGTGGAGGAGGGGGGGTGTTCATTTCCCCAAGGGGTCAGACACCCACTCTAGCTCAACTGATGCTGGGTTAGGGTGAGGGTGAGGGTTGGAGTTCAGATCCACTTCCCGGAGCTACCCCCGATCCACCCAAAACTAGGTAAAAGGTCCCAGGTCAAAGAAACATTTGAGGACCTTCACTCTCACCTCGTCCTCTCACCTCGTCCTCTCCTCCCCTCCCTCTCTCTAACCCCTCTTCCCTTTTCTCTCCCCTCTCTCTCCCCCTTTCTCTACCCTCCATCCCCTCTCTCCTCCTTGCTCCACCTCTCCCCCTCTCCACAACTCTCACCCCTTTCCCTCTCCCTCTCTCCCCTCCTTCTCTCTCTACCCCTCTCCCTATTCTTCTCTACCCTTCTCTCACCCCTCTCTTTCCCCTTCTATCCTTTCTCTCACCCCCACCCTCTCTCCTCTCTATCCGTATCTCTCTCTGACATTCTCCTCCCTCCCCCCTGTACAAATAGACACTCCCATCCTGTGCACTCACCTTTTCCGTACCCCATTCTGATACCTGCGCTGGGATACGTTCTACGACCAGTATATCCTGGGAAAGCGACACCCCTGTAATCTGCAGGCAACGGCAGCAGCATTAACATGTGGCCCCGGAAACAAATCGCCTTCAGGGTTGAGGGCTAGTATGTTAAAGGAGAGCAGAGCAGCCTTCTCTTGATCTGGGGTGCACAAACCCATGAGGTGGGGGGACATTCTATCTTGTGGCATGGGGCTCGCCTCCTTCTCACTTTTCCCCAACACACCCCCACGAACCAAGATATGCCAGTTCCCGGAATGTGCACCTTTATCCCCCTCTCTCTCCTTCTCCCCTTCTCTCTTCCCCTCCCTCCCCATCTCTCTTCCCCTTCCTCCCCCTCTCTCTCCCCCTCGCTCCCCCCTCCTCCCTCTCTCTCCCCCTCGCTCTCCCCCTCCTTCCTCTCTCCCTCTCTCCCCTTTTCCCCCTCTCCTCTCTCCCCTCCTGTCTCTCCCCTTCTCTCTCCCTCTCTCCACCTCTTACCCACTCTCTCCCCTATCTCCCCCCTCTCCCTCCCCCTTCTATTCACCCTTTCATTCCTCTCTCTCCCCCAGCTGCCTCCACTTTCTCACCCTCTCTCCACCCTCTCCCCTTCTCTCAACCCTCTCCCCCCACTCTCACCTTTTCTCCCTCTCTACCCCTCTCCCCCCTCCACCCACTCCATCCTCTCTCTCTCCCAACTCCCTCTCTCACCCTCTCCTCCCTCTCTCCCCGTCACCCTCTCCTCCCTCTCTCCCCGTCACCCTCTCCTTCCTCTCTACCCTCACCCTCTCCTTCCTCTCCCCCTCTCTCCGCCCTCTCCTTCCTTCCTCTCTCCCAACTCCCTGCCCTCTCTCCACCCTCTTCCCCCTTTCTCTCACCACTTCTTTCCCACATTCTCCCCCCTCGTCAGCCTCTCGCTCCCCTATTTCACCCTCTCCCCTTCTTCTCCCCCTCTCTCCACCGTCTCTCCTCTCTCCCACTCTCCTTCTCTCTCCCTTTCTCTCTCCCTTTCTCTCTCCCCCTTCTCTCCCCTCTCTCCCTCGACCCCTCCCCATTCTCCCTCCTGTCTCTCTCTCCCTCCTCCTCACTCTCCCACCCCCCCCTCCAGAGCTGAGGGCATATGTGCCAACATATGGAACTGAATGGACTAGATTGAATGGCCTCGTGCCCAGAGATAATTTTGTGAGGTTTCAAAGGGGCTGAATGGCCTGCAGACCCTCTTCCCCAACTGACGTCTGTACTCCCTATCCCCCTCAGACCCCTCCCCCATGGAGATGGGTGAAGGATGAAGGCGTGGAGACACAAATCTACCTGCAGGTCTCGGTCCTTTGCCTCTGGGTCCCACGAGGCGTTGCGTTCCAAGCCCTGTGGAGGGGAGAGGAGGCAGAGGTGAGAGTGAGGGTGAGAGGGATCCACTATCCTCCTGGGGGAGGGCTGTGAGGGTGGGGACAGTGGACGGAGTGTTAGGGGAGAGAAGGGAACAGGGAGATAGGTAGAGAGGAGGGGAGTGAGGGGGAGGGTGGAGAGGGAGGGAGGGAGGGGTGGGGGTGGCGAAGGGAGAGAGGGGTGGGGAGGGGGAGATGGGGTGAGGCTTTCCCGCGGTGACAAACCCTGGCGATGACCCACTCACCGTTCAGGAGACCTGGTCTGACGAGAGCCGGGGATACATATCCTGTCATACACAACGGCCAGAATGAGGGTCTCTCAATGTCACCCCCTCCCTGTCACCCCCTCCCACCTACCCTCATCACCCCGTTCCCTTGTCACCCTCTCCCTTCCCCTCCCACTCCCTGTCACCCCATTCCCTTTTATATATAGAATAACAGATCCCTGGGAGTGTGTTACAGGCTGAGATCTGATCCAGGGGTTCGGGGGTTTATATATAGAATAACAGATCCCTCGGAGTGGGTCACAGGGTGGGATCTGATCCAGGGGTGCTGGATAGAGTTCAGGTTCATGGATCTGGATGGAGTCCGTGTTTACGGATCAGATAGAGTCTGGGTTTATGGATCCAGATAGAGTTTGGCTTCACAGATTCATTTAGAATCTGGGTTTACAGATTGGGATAAAGTCTTGGATCACAGGTCGGGATAGAGTCCAGGTTTACGGATCGAATAGGTTTATGGATCCAAATAGAGTCTGGCTTCACAGATTCATAAATCTGGGTTTACAGATTGGGATAAAGAGTCTGGGTTCACGGATCAGGATAGAGTCTGTTTTCATGGATTGGGATAGATTCTGGGATCATGGATCCGGATAGAGAATGGGTTTACAGATTGGGATAGTCTGGGTTCACAGATCTGTATAGATTCTGGGTTGACAGATCTGGATAGAGTCTGGATTTACAAATCGGGATAAAGTCTGGTTTACAGATTGGGATAGAGTTCGGGATCATGGATCTGGATAGAGTCTAGTTTACGGATTGGGATGGAGTCTGGGTTTATGGATCCGGATCGAGTCCAGGTTTACGGATCCCGATAGAGTCTGGGTTTAGGAGGAAGGGGTGGGGGGGGGTGTCTTATTGAAACATTTTGAATGTTGAAAGGTGTGGACAGGTGTGATAGTACAGACCTATCACCAATGTATATAGTTACAGTATCTAGAGTATGTATGTAATGACTGTGCTTACAGCGATTGGCTGAGAGCTTAGCCACGCCTACTGTTTGGGCCTTAAAGGGTTATGTCCCTAGCCAGGTCGGATCATTCCGGACTGGTCGGCTGCCTGTGAAGAGCTCCTGTCTTTTGCTAATAAAAGCCTTAGTTTGGATCAACAAGTCTTTGGTTCTTTCGACGAGCTCTACAACAGGGTAGATGTTTCCCCATGGTAAATCACTGAAAGATGGCAGCGCCTATTAATTGAGGGGCTGCAGGCTCTGGGAAAATGGAAGTCAGTGAGAGCACTCCCTCCCCACCCCACTGTCTGAGAAGGAAGAGATGATCTGCGGGGACGGTGACCATGGCAGCGGACCAGCGAGGGGCTCTGCGACTGAGGAATCAGGGCTGCCGGCAACTTGAGGCGAAAAACCTGTGGATGCTATGGGCTGTTGGAGACTGGCCAGTGGGGGGATGACTCGCGCCGGGGCTGCAGACTGCTGGAGACTGGCTCGAACAGGCCAGAGGGGGTACCAAGTATCGAAGCCGGGATACGAGGAGGCGCCAGAGGGTCCCGGCCCATGCCAGGAGATTCGGATCTTGAGCCCGGGGTCATAAATGGTTTGGACCGGACTGTGTGGGGGTGCAGGGGCTGGAGGTGAATCAACAGACATTCGGTGACTCTGGGGGGTGGACCCTCTTTTGCTTCTCTCTCTCTGACTGTACAAGGCACTCGGGCAATTCCTGCCGGGGGCGAATCTGCAAAAAGGAATTTCGTGTAATATGACCCTGTTTTATTACGATGACAATAAATCGACTCTTGAATGTAACGGGAATAGTAGTGAGATAAACAATGAACAACATTAAAATCACACCTTGAAATTACAAGATCATTCTCACAACAGCCACCAAAACAACAGCTCTTGCTTCTAGTGCGCACAGATGAAACCATGTGATATGAAGTCTCGTTGTAATACTGACAGACCTGACCACAGCACATCAGAAGGAACGAAAAGTAAATGAGCATCGAATTTTAGCCTCGTAGGTCCACTGATAAGCTGGGCTTATGAAAAATGGTTTTGTTGTAACTAATTATTTTTATAATAAATTGCTGCTGAAATACTGCACCAAAATTTTATTGACAGTCATTTTGGTGTCATTCCCTCTGATGGTGACCCCCACTGCGGTCCGCGCCCCCCCTTCCCCCCCCTCCCCCCCCAGTGAGGCCAGTATTGAAGGGTGTCTGCTTAGAACAGAGACGTGGAGGAATTTCTTCAGCTGGAGGGTGGTAAATCTGTGGCCACAGGCAGTTCTGGAGGCCGGGTCATTAAGGCAGAGATTGATGGGTTCTTGATGAGCCAGGTTTCGGAGAGAAGGCCGGGCAGTGGGGCTGAGTGGGAGAATGGATCAACTCATGATTAAATGGCAGGGCCGACTCGATGGGCTGGATGGCCTATTTCTGCTCCTATGTTGTATGGTCTAGTGGACCTAGGGTTAAGGGTCAGGCTCAGAGGTCGTGGTTGGGGGGGTTAAAGGTCAGGTACAGAGGTCGTGGGTGGGGTCAGAGTTCAGGGCCAATACTGATGTGGTTCAGGGTGCAGGGTAATGAAGAAACTCACCGTTGCCCATCCTGGGACCATAGCCGTTGACCACCACTGGCCCCGGTTGCAGTTCCTTGCTGTAGGCTGTCCGCGCTGGACCAGGGACTGGAACGCCGCCGTTTCCGAATCCTGTGGATGGGGAGAGAGAGGGGGCGGGGAATGGGTGAGGACAGTCCAGAGGGTGGAAGGGGGAAACGAGGAGGGAGTTCTCACCTTACCCTTCTCTCTCCCCCACAGCGACCACAATACGCACTCTCTTCCCTGCCACTCTTGGTACATGACCTTGAGGGACCCCCCTGAATGTTCCTCTTCCAGTTCTGCCAAACCGCGGGCCGGATATTCCTAGAGGTGCGGGGGGGGGGGGGTGGGGGGGAGGGGGGGAGGGAAGGGGATGCCAGGAATCTGGAACGCTGTAATCAGAATCTATTCGAGTACGTGAGATTGTCTTTTTCTAGATGGTCTCCTTGATCATTATCTTTAATAGGTCGTATTTATGCAGTTAAAATGATAACATTACCTCAGTTTTTAAATCTATTTTGAGCAATTCCAATTTTCATCCCAAAATCTTTTTATTTTGATAATATTGACTCAAAGGTTTCTTCTTTCATTTGGAAGAACAAAAACTCTAGAATTAGTACATTTCAGTTACAAAAAATGAGAAAAGATGGTGGTATGATTTTAGATTTTATCACGGGGCTGTAAATATTCGTTATGTAACTTTTTGGATATTTTGTTCTGACAAATTGGATCGTCATTTATGGACAGATTTAGGGTTGAAATCTCTGCGGCAAAATTCATTATCAGCCACCTCTCTTCCATTGAACTTTTCCAAGATCAGTAAGGATTTATCTGATCCAATACTCAAACCTAGTTGTAAATTTGGGTCCAATTTAGGAAATGTTTAAAAAATTTAAAACTTTATCTAGTGTGATCTCTCATAATTACTTTTTTTCAACCATCAATCCTTCTCTATATGGAAAAATCAGAGGTATTGTTTCCTATGCAAATTTATTTATTGAAGGTTGTTTAATGTCTTTTGAAATATACTTACCAAATATTCATTTCATTTGATATTTAGAAATTTCTTAAATACCATATTTCCAGACTTCCTATTTGTATATACATCTGATCTAGTTAATAATATTTTTCAATTGAATCCTTCTCAGAAAAGGTTAATTGGAATTATGTATGATCAATTACTGAAATTATGTCCAGTTCTTCACGGTAAGATTAAAAAGATTTGGGATCCCCCTTATCGGAGAATCAATGGGCCAGAGATAAGCTGGCCTGTATCTTTTCTAATATTAACCCTACCTGTGACTGATGCAAATCTGATATTGCTACATTGACACGTATGTTTTGGTCTTGTCCATCCTTAGAAATCTACTGGAAAGAAATTTTTAATATCTTTTCAATTGTATTTCAGGTGGATCTACGACCCAATCCAGTAACTCCTCTTTTTACGGTTATTGACCCAGACATAGGGAATTTTTATGTACCTGTTCAACAGGTTGTGACCTTCTCTGCATTGTTGGCTAGAAGAGCCACCTTATTCAAACAGAAAGTTTCTAGACCTCCAACAGTGATTCAATCATTTTCTCAGTTCTCATAAGTTCAGAAAAAATTAGATATCATGTATTAGATTCATCATTGAAATTTGAAGATACAAGGCGACCTTTTATGTCTTATTTTCATATGATGTAAAATGTTTTTAATGTGATTAGATGCACTCGCTCTTCCAGATGAGATATAGTCTTACCTTTGTTTTTTGATTCACTGTTTGAATCAAAAGCTACAAAATGTACGTAAGCTACTCGGATTTTTTTTGATTAGTTTTCTATTTTTAATAGAGTAGGTTAGGTGTTTTTTTTTATATATATATATAATATTTTTGATCTTCCCCGTCTTCACCCAGTGCAGGGGCGGGGGCCGAGTTTGGATGTTTTTTCGTGATATGTACACATGTGATCTTGTATTTTCAGTTCGTTCCCTTTGTATTTATTATAAAAATGATGACAAAGGGCATGGGGAGAAGGGTCATTGCCACTGGGTCATCCCATTACAGCCTGGTCCCAACAACGAGGGGGCCATTGGGTTGGAATGGGGACAGTGGGGCTCTCTCCTCCCTCTCCTTCCTCCTTACCCAACTCTCTTTCTCTCCTCCCTCTTCCCTATCCAGCTCCCCCTCCCTCATATCCTCCATTCCATTCCCTTCTTCCAACATCCCTCCTTCCCTTTTGACCCTCCCTCCATTCTTCTAACCGTAGATTTCCCCGCCCATCTGTCCATCCACCTCCACTCCACCCTCCCCTCCATCCACCTCCACTCCTCCCTCCCTTCCATCCACCTCCACTCCTCCCTCCCCTCCATCCCTCCTTCCTCTGCACCTCCCTCACTCCCCCTCCATCTTTCCCCCTTGCACTATCTCTTCCTCCCCATCCTTCTTTCTCCCTCCCACCCCCTCCCCGCTCCACCAATCCCCTGGGCCAGTCCCGACATGGTTCTCGGTGGAGGGAGCTCACCATTGCCCATCCTGGAATCATAGCCATTGACCACCACTGGCCTGGGACGCAGTTCCTTGCCGTAGGCCTGCACTGGACTGGGGACCGGAACTCCACCATTCCCAAATCCTGTGGATGGGAGAGAGGGAGTGGGTGAGGACAGTCTGGCAGGTGGAGGGGGGAAGCGAGGAGGGAGTTCTCACCCCACCACAGTGACCCCGATACGCGCTCTCTGCCCCGTGACTTGGTATATGACATTGAGGTACCACCTGAACATTCTTCTTCCAGTCCCACTGACCCACGGGATAGAGATTCCCAGGGGTGCAGGGGTCGCTGAGAATCTGGAACAGTATGATCACAATCCCAGTGGGGAGATGAGGCCATCTCCACCAGGACATCCGATTACAGCCTGATTTAGGGGGCAAGGGGATCAGAGAGGGTGGAGATGGGGGCAGTGGGGCTCCCTCTCTCCTCCCTACCCAGCTTCCTCCCTCCCCTGACCCTCCCTCCATCCCTCCAACCATAGATTCCCCTGCCCCTCCATCCTTCCACCTCCACTCATCCCTCTTCCTCCCTCTCCTATCTTCTGTGTCCCTCCCCCTCTGACCCTCTCCTTCAATCCCTCCATCTCCAAACCTCCATCCCTCCACCTCCCCTCACCATCCATTACGTGCCCTCTCTCCACCTACACCCTCCCTACCCCTCGACCCTCACTCCATCGATTCTCCCAACCTCTCCATCCTTCCACCTCCACTCCTCCCTCCATTTCTCTTGCCTATCCTCACTGCTCCTCCCTCTCCCTCCATCTTCCTCCATCCTGCTATCCCTCCCTCCCCTCCATCCCTCCTTCCCTCCCTCCCATCCATCCCTCCTTCCACCTCCACCCCATCCCTCCTTCACAGTCCCTCCATCCCCCAGTCGATACCTCCCACCCCTCCCCCTTCCACCAATCCCCATGGGCCAGTCCCGACATGGTTCGGAGTGGAGGGAGCTCACCGTTGCCTATCCTGGGACCGTAGCCGTTGGCCACCACTGGCCCGGGACGCAGTTCTTTGCCGTAGGCCGACTGCACTGGACCAGGTACCAGAACCCTGCCATTCCCAAATCCTGTGGATGGGAGAAAGGGAGTAGGTGAGGAGGGTGGAGGAGAGAGGTGAGGAGGGAGTTCTCACCCCACAACAGTGACCCCGATACGCGCTCTCTGCCCCGTGACTTGGTATATGACATTGAGGTACCACCTGAACATTCTTCTTCCAGTCCCACTGACCCACGGGATAGAGATTCCCAGGGGTGCGGGGGTCGCTGAGAATCTGGAACAGTATGATCACAATCCCAGTGGGGAGATGAGGCCATCTCCACCAGGACATCCGATTACAGCCTGATTTCGGGGGCAAGGGGATCAGAGTGGGTGGAGATGGGGGCAGTGGGGCTCTCTCCCTCCCCTGACCCTCCCTCCATCCCTCCAACCATAGATTCCCCAGCCCCTCCATCCTTCCACCTCCACTCATCCCTCTTCCTCCCTCTCCTATCTTCTGTGTCCCTCTTTCTCATTCCCTCCCCCTCTGACTCTCTCCTTCAATCCCTCCATTTCCAAACCTCCATCCCTCCACCTCCCCTCACCATCCATTACGTGCCCTCTCTCCACCTACACCCTCCCTCCCCCTCGACCCTCACTCCATCGATTCTCCCAACCTCTCCATCCTTCCACCTCCACTCCTCCCTCCATTTCTCTTGCCTATCCTCACTGCTCCTCCCTCTCCCTCCATCTTCCTCCATCCTGCTATCCCTCTCTCCATCCCCATCAATCCCTCCCTCCCCTCCATCCCTCCACCTCCCCTCACCAACCATTACGTGCCCTCTCTCCACCTACACCCTCCCTCCCCCTCGACCCTCACTCCATCGATTCTCCCAACCTCTCCATCCTTCCACCTCCACTCCTCCCTCCATTTCTCTTGCCTATCCTCACTGCTCCTCCCTCTCCCTCCATCTTCCTCCATCCTGCTATCCCTCTCTCCATCCCCATCAATCCCTCCCTCCTCTCCATCCCTCCTTCCCTCCCTCCCTTCCATCCCTCCTTCCACCTCCACCCCATCCCTCCTTCACAGTCCCTCCATCCCCCAGTCGATACCTCCCACCCCTCCCCCTTCCACCAATCCCCATGGGCCAGTCCCGACATGGTTCGGAGTGGAGGGAGCTCACCGTTGCCTATCCTGGGACCGTAGCCGTTGGCCACCACTGGCCCGGGACGCAGTTCTTTGCCATAGGCCGACTGCACTGGACCAGGTACCAGAACCCTGCCATTCCCAAATCCTGTGGATGGGAGAAAGGGAGTAGGTGAGGAGGGTGGAAGAGAGAGGTGAGGAGGGAGATCTCACCCCACAACAGTGACCCCGATACGCGCTCTCTGCCCCGTGACTTGGTATATGACATTGAGGTACCACCTGAACATTCTTCTTCCAGTCCCACTGACCCACGGGATAGAGATTCCCAGGGGTGCGGGGTTCGCTGAGAATCTGGAACAGTATGATCACAATCCCAGTGGGGAGATGAGGCCATCTCCACCAGGACATCCGATTACAGCCTGATTTAGGGGGCAAGGGGATCAGAGAGGGTGGAGATGGGGGCAGTGGGGCTCCCTCCCTCCCCTGACCCTCCCTCCATCCCTCCAACCATAGATTCCCCTGCCCCTCCATCCTTCCACCTCCACTCATCCCTCTTCCTCCCTCTCCTATCTTCTGTGTCCCTCTTTCTCATTCCCTCCCCCTCTGACCCTCTCCTTCAATCCCTCCATTTCCAAACCTCCATCCCTCTACCTCCCCTCACCATCCATTACGTGCCCTCTCTCCACCTACACCCTCCCTCCCCCTCGACCCTCACTCCATCGATTCTCCCAACCTCTCCATCCTTCCACCTCCACCTCCCTCCATTTCTCTTGCCTATCCTCACTGCTCCTCCCTCTCCCTCCATCTTCCTCCATCCTGCTATCCCTCTCTCCATCCCCATCAATCCCTCCCTCCCCTCCATCCCTCCTTCCCTTCCTCCCTTCTATCCCTCCTTCCACCTCCACCCCATCCCTCCTTCACAGTCCCTCCATCCCCCAGTCGATACCTCCCACCCCTCCCCCTTCCACCAATCCCCATGGGCCAGTCCCGACATGGTTCGGAGTGGAGGGAGCTCACCGTTGCCTATCCTGGGACCGTAGCCGTTGGCCACCACTGGCCCGGGATGCAGTTCTTTGCCGTAGGCCGACTGCTCTGGACCAGGTACCAGAACCCTGCCATTCCCAAATCCTGTGGATGGGAGAAAGGGAGTAAGTGAGGAGGGTGGAGTGGAGAGGCGAGGAAGGAGTTCTCACCCCCCACTCCCCCACAGCAACCCTGATATGTGCTCTCTTCCCCATGACTCAGTACATGATATCGAGGGACCACCTGAATGTTCCTCTTCCAGTCCCACCGACCCATGGGACAGAGATTCCCAGGGAGAACCCTTCCTGGAACCAACACTCTAGTGGAATCATGAAGAAAGCACATCAGTGCCTCGACTTCCTCAGGAGTTTGCGGAGGTTCTGTACAGCATCAGAAACCCCGGCAAATTTCTACTGATGGGCGGTGGAGAGTGTGCGTCATGGTCTAGGATGGGGACACCAATACCCCCAAGCACAGAGCCCTGCAAAAGGTTGTGGACACAGCCCAGGGCATCATGGGCAAAACCCTCCCCATCGTCGAGAACACCTACGGGGAACACTACCGTCGGAGGGCAGCAGCCATTATCAAAGACCCACACCACCTGGTGCACGCTCTGTTCTCACTGCTGCCATCAGGAGAGAGGTGTAGGGGCCACAAGACTCATCCCACCAGGTTCAGAAACAGCTGCTACCCCTCCACCACCAGAGTCTTCACCGATAAACTCAATGAGGGACTCGTTTGACTTGTGCACTTTATTGAATTTTCTCTTTGTATTGCACAATTTGCTCACATTTCTTTATTTGTTTACACGTTTACGCTGTGTAGTTTATTTTTTGCACTGCCAATTAGTGGTGATTCTGCCAGACCCACAGGGGAAAAGGAACCTCAGGGTTGGATGTGATGTCAGGTATGTTCTCTGACAATAAATCTGAAATCTGCCCGAGTCCCACTGACTCCTCCCAGTCCATAGCCCTCCATTCCCCTCACCCATGTACCCATCCAAATTCCTCTTCATAACATCACAAGATCAAGGAGCAGCAGTAGACCATTCAGTCCATCAAGTCTGCTGTGCTAAAGTGGTCTCACATCTAGTTCCAAGTTCCAGCCTTTTCCCCATATCCATCGATCCCTTAACTCATTAGATTCCAATCAATCTCCCCCAATGATCCGATGTGGCAATGAATTCCACAAATCCATGACCCTCCGGCTAAAGAAATTTCTCCTCATCTCTGTTTTAAACGGGTCCCTTCTCATTCTAAGACCATGCCCTCTAGTCCTGCGTTCATCTTATTCACATGAACTCTGTCCAATCCTTTCAGCCTTCAAAACATTTCTCTGAGATCCCCTCTTGTTCTTCTTGACTCCAATGAATACAGTCCATGAGCAGATAAATGTTCCTTGTATGTTAGCCCTTGCATTCCAGGAATCATCCTGGTAAATCTTCTCTGGAATCTCTCCAACATCATTACCTCCCTTCTAAGATAAGGAGCCCAAAACTGCACCCAGTTCTCCGAATGAGGTCTCCCCAGTGCCCCATAGAGCCTCATCAACACCTCTTTACCCTTCTATACTATTCCCCTTGAAATGAATGCCCACATAGCATTCGCTTTCTTTACTGCTGATCCAACCTGGTGGTTATCCTGCACAAGGACCCCCAAGTCCCTCTACCCATCCCAAGTTTGAATTTTCTCCCCATCCAAATAATAATCTGCCTGTTTATTTCCTCATCCAGAATGTCCAACCGCACATTTTCCACATTGTATCTCATTGGCCAGCTCTTTGCCCACTCTCCTAAGCTGTCCAAGTCTCTCTCAGTTTCTTCAACAGTTCTTCCTCCACACCCCTCTTGGTGTCATCTGCAAACTTCGCCACACAACTGCTCAGTTCATAATCTAAATCATCGGTATCCATTGTAAAAAGAAGCAGCCCCAACATCGACCCCTGTGGAACACCACTAGTTAACAGCAACTGACCAGAACAGGATCCCTTTATTCCCACCCTTCCTGCCTATCAGCCAATGCTCCACCCAATCTAATATCCTTCCTGTAATTCCACAGGCTCTCATCTTATTAAACAGCAACTTGTGCAGCACCTTATCGAAGGCCTTTTGAAAATCTAAATACATGACATCCACAGCCTCTCCCTTGTCCGTCTGACCTGAGATTTCCAGTTCTATTTATTTTAGCCACTAGCAGAACTTGTTCGACAGGATCCAAATCTAAGGGGGTTCAAAATAAACAGGAAAGATTTATTGGCTGACGACGCATTTGACAAATCCGACCGAATCTCTGGCTATGTTGCAAGATATCCTGGAAGATCATGGTAAGGTTTCTGAGTCTAAAATAAACTTTGATAAAAGCCAATAGGAGATGAGAGACAGTTGTAAATTTGATTGGCCACAGGGGGTATTAAGTATTTAGGGATAAGGGCAGACAATAACCTATGGATGACCTCCCTTTGCTGGGAAAGATTGAGGAGGATTTATGTGGATGGAGAAGCTTGCCCATTACTCTGATGGGCAGGTCAGTTGTATTCAGATCAAAGTTAAGCCAAGAGTGCAATATTTCTTTCAATCCTCGCCCATTCTTATACCAACAAGGTTTTTTTAAAGCACTTAACAAGCGCGTCAGACAATTTATATGGAATTCTAAAATGCCAACAGTCTCCATGCAAAAACGTATGCGGGATTATTCAATGGATGGACTGCGATGAACCAATTTAAAAAAAAAATATTATTTGGCTGCCCAATCGAAATCTATAGCATCTTTTTTTGAAGGAGGGGACATTCCTGATTGGCCGACATGTGGCGGGTGAGAAGATGGCAGAAGATTTCATTTACAAATAGAATATTAAATTATTGCCCAGAAAGACAAAAAAACCCATTCTAAAACACATAATTTGGACAGAACAACAAATTAATAAATGTCCAGGTCTAAAAGTGGGGTCTTTTTCAAAAACCCCTCCCATAGGCATGAGTTCATTTCAATGATGTTAGGAAATAAAATCATGGCACCATAACGGGATCAGGTGTATTGGGGATTGTTATCAACAAGGACCATTTATGACATTTGAACAGCTAAAAAATAGATACAATTTGTCAAATCGAACTTCCTCCTGCTATCTTCAATGAAGATCTTTTTTTAAGAGTGGGAATAATGACAGATAATAATTTAAAGAATTTATATAAAGTTATATTATGCCCCTCTACTAGAAAAAAATATCTACAGAAAAGGAAAGATCTGCCGATGACATTAGCGGGAAGGGTAAATTGTATCAAAATGAAGGTAATGCCAAGACTACAGAATATCTTCCAATCATTGCCTGTTGCACTAACTAAATATTTCTGTAAATTATAATAGTGTAATAGCATTCCTATGGAATTACAAAGTACCAGGAATTGCACTGGGGAAGTTAACATGGGATTATAAATTAGGAAGACTGACACTCCCAGGTTTTAAGAAGTATTATCTATCAGCACAAGCAAGATTTCTATATCTTTCCTTGTAGAAAACAGTCCCCCCCTCATGGATTTGAATGGAACTGAATTCAGTAGAGGAGACAATGAAGGACTTTATTTATAAGTGAATGCTGTCAATAACAAAAAAACTGTATAACCCTATATTAATACAGGTTTAGAATATGGCAAGAAATAAATGAATGTATGAGGAAAAAGCAGGTATATCGCTGAGGACACCAGCATTTAAAAATGTATAACTGCCTATGAACCTGGGTAACAAAATATTGAATTCATGGTATGAGAAAGAACCAAGATATGTTGCTGACTGTTATGAGGAAGGATCTCTCATGGCTTCTGAACAATTAAGAGATAAGAAGGGAGCAGCTAATGGGACACTCTTTTGCTTTCTCCAGTTAAGATCATTCTTAAGAGAAAGATGGGGACCGAACTTTCCCCACCTGAAATTGGTGGGGAACATACCTAAATTTATATCAAAAATGTACTTTGCTCTCCAAAATGAAAACGCGAAACCAGGTTTACAGAGATCGAGAGAGAGATGGGAGTTGCAATTATGGAAAGATGCTGGTCTGATTGGTGTTTGGATAGTATGAAGTCAATTATAAATGCAAGATACAGATTAGTACAATATAATTTTCTATACCTCACGCCACAGAAATCACATGAATCAAAACTGGAAATATTGGAGATATGTTTTGGTTGAGAGACAGAATAGGAATGTTTGTACACACCATGTGGTCATTTGTGAAGGTGAGGCCTTTCTGGCAGGATGGTACTGAAATACAAACAAGGATAACAGGGGTGGGCTTTGAATATGACCCAGAGCTTTGTCTTTTGTGCAATTTTATTGCAATAAATAACAAACTAAGTAAATTCCAAATTTCATCTGGTAAAATAGCTTTAGCTATGGCAAAAAAAATTGTTGCAATGACCTGGAAATCTGACTCCCCACTACGGACAGCATGATGATAGACAGAAGTGAACAGTGGAGATCCACGGGGAAAAAAATCACATATTGTGGTGACCCCCTGCGGCGGTGATCAAACTGGCACTCCGGGCGGTGAGCGCACCTAAAATCCAGCACTGGCCTCAGCAAGCAAACCGGTGGATGAACAGCAGGGCAGCGTAAGGGCCAGCATCCCCAAAACGACGCTGGCCCATCTGCACAGCCAACGGACAGGGACAGTGCACGGAGAAGAAGGGATTGTCATGCTTTTGTTATGCAGGTCGTTACGGCAGGGATTGGAGCAAACGGTGGGAACGTGGCACGTATAAAAGTCGGGTCTGAGCCCCAATAAAATCCGAGACCTTAACCCGACCACACTCGTGAGTGTGTCTTCCTTCTGAGTAGTGCGCGGCTACAATACAATCTAAAGAACACATATGACGTATTTATAAAAATACAGCAACAATATTTGTATTATATAGGGTCCAAAATATGAAAAAGGTGCTACTATTATAAAAATAAGTGAGCTCCCAATGGAGTCATTCCTGTTTTGTCCCTGACGGTGTATGGACTTATACTGGGAAGGGGGTTGGGGGAGGGAAGGGGTTGTTATGTTCTGTTTTGAAACAAGTTATATTTCTATCTATATATTTTGAAAATGGAACATTTTGATATGTATATTTATGGGGAAAAAAACCCCAAAATGAAATATTGATGTAAAGATCCTTTTTGAAGCGGTCAATGGGGACCAGCCATGATCCTGACACCGCAACCCTGGTGCCACGACCCTGGTGCTGCGACCCCAGTGCAGTGCAGCAACGTGGAGGTTGTTCTTCATAAAAGGGACCACGTAAATGTGATATCTACGATGGATTTCCCATCACAGGGCAACAGCCTGGAATCAGGCGGGCAAAAAGCCAGGGGAAAGGTGGGTGGCAGACTTGGGGACAAGGGTTCAAGGACAATATTGGTCAAAACTGTGCTCTGGTTATACGACGTCATTTATTAATGCGGGTAGCGATTGGTTCACCAACTACCCCTTACCCAGCAAAAAACCTAACATCTGACCTTATGGACTCAGGTTATAGGTGATATGACCATCAGCCTCCTGCAGGGGGCGATCTCTGCAGAAAGACCACCTAAGGGCTGACTCCACCTGTCAATCAGCCGACCCGAATATAAACCCGAGCCGGCCCCTCCTGAGCCAGTCACATGAGAGCCACCAAGGCTTGCACTGGTAATTGGACTTTTACTGGAATAAAGCCTGTTGTACAGTCTTTCGAGTTTGTGCTTGCTCGCTGCTACCTCAGTGCACCACAACTTTAAGTAATCTCTATGCCATCAGTGCTCTGTGATTATTAAGGTGGGAGTATGTGCATGGAAAGAAAACGTTTGAAAACCACTGTTTTAATCGTGCCTCATTGACTCGTTATGTGCCTAACTTTTCTCAAGCAAAATATTTCAGTAACAGTTGGGTCTAGGGCAGCGATTCTCAACCTTCCCATCCCACCTTAAGCAATTCCTTACTAACCACAGAGCACCGACGTCAGGGGGATTACTTAAAGTGAGTGGAAAGGGAAAAGGTTGAGAACCACTGGATTTTAACCATTCAACCTGTTTACACATGAAAGTAAAGGTCCTTTGGGGACTGACGGCGGAAATTTTGACAGAAATGATGGAAGTGGATTTTCCACGGAAACCAGAACTGTAATTATCGACCAATCTTGTGGTTATTGGGACAAAACATCAAGGAGTAAATTGTGAAAATCTGTAGACACCGCGGTTGAGAAGCTCAGCTGGTCAAACTGCACACTTTTACGTGGAGAGACATTTCGGGCCTGAGCCCCCTTCATCAAAGTAGATGATTCTATATCTTTGCCCGATAAAGGGCCACTGCTTGACCCACTGACTCTCTCAATCACAGTATCGAGCACAGTCCATGGGGCAGGAGATGTATCGCTGTTACTCAGAAGTCCGACTCCCCTCCCAAAGCTGGGACGCGGAAGTGCAAACTTGTGCTCCCCGGAAAAGAGAACTGTAATCTCAAAAAGAAATATGATGTGTTTGTACTTGAATCCCACTGGCTCAAGGATAGAATTAGCTTCCCCTGAAAAGGTTTAAATAATAGAGTTCGGCTAATAGAGTTGAATTCCTGAAGATGAAAATGAAGGCCCCTTCTTTTTATATGTTAGCAGTTGTTGGGGGGAGGGGGGAGATTTGGGCAATCATATGAGACTCTGTAATTTCAAAATTATGTATGTAATAATGTTCCACACCCCCACTGATCTCTGGGTGAAGAAGTTCCCCCTAAATCTCTCCCCTTTCACCTTTAACCCATGTCCTCTGGTTTG
Organism: Narcine bancroftii; assembly: GCF_036971445.1. Lineage (NCBI taxonomy): Eukaryota > Metazoa > Chordata > Chondrichthyes > Torpediniformes > Narcinidae > Narcine > Narcine bancroftii. The sequence goes on from NC_091471.1 coordinate 230,910,568, forward strand.
GATCTCACCTCTCCTCGGTGGGAAAAAGCCAACCTACATTTAAACATTTAAATTTATATCTTACTGATATCATTCCTGTACAGGAAAGAACTCCAGTAAATTAGTTAAACAGGAGCTTGCAACTCCTTTGAGGTTATAATGAGATAGAGGGGAGCAGATGAACGTTATTAACCTGGATTTGCAGAAGGTATTCGATGAGGGGCTGCATGAAAGACTTGTACAGAAGATAAGGGTGTATGGAGTTGGGGGAGATGTATTAGTATGGGTAGAGGATCGGTTAACAGAGAGTTGACAACAGAGTGACTTTTTGGTTGGCAATCGGTGGTGAGCAGGGTGCCGCGGGGGTTGGAACAGGGACCGCAACTGTTCACGCTGTTCATTAACGATCTGGACGTAGGGACAGATTGTAGTGTGTCTATGTTTGGTGATGACACCGAATTGAGTGGAAAAGCAAATTGTGCAGAGGATAGAGAGAGTCTGTAGAGAGATATTGATAGGTACAGCGAGTGGGCAAATTTCTGGCAGACAGAGTAGGATGCTGGCAAATGTTAGAGTATCCACTTTGGAAGGAAGATCAGAAAATTATTTAAACGGAGAGTGATTGCTGCCGGGCGGAAGGATGTGGGTGTGTTCATGCGTGCATCATAGACGGTCGGTTTGCAGGTGCAGCGGGCTGTCGAGAAGGCCAATGGAACATCGGCCCATCATTGCTGGAGGGACTGAGTTTAGGAGCAGGAAGGTTCTGCTGTAACTGTACAAGTTACCGGTGAGGCCACATCTGGAGAACTGCGGGCAGTTCTGGTCTCCTCACTTAGAGGTGGTGCAGAGGAAGTTCACCAGCTCAGTTCCAGAGATGAGAGGGTTGGCCTATGATGAGAGATTGAATCGTCTGGGACTGAACTCGCTGAGATTTAGAAGAATGAGAGGGGATGGAATTTAATGCAGACAAGTGTGAGGAGTTATATTTTGAGAGGACGAACCAAGGTCAGACATCACAGTGAATGGTTGGGTACTGAGGAGTGCAGTAGAACAGAGGGATCTGGGAATACAGATACATAATTCCCTCAAAGTGGTGTCACAGGTATAAAGAGAGCTTTTGGCACATTGGCCTTCATAAATCAAAGTATTGAGTACAGGAGTTGGGATATTATGGTAAAGTTGTACAAGACATTGTTGAGGCCAAATTTGGAGTTTTGTGTGCAGTTTTGGTCACTGAACTACAGGAAAAATCTCAATAAGATAAAGAGATGCAGAGAAGATTTATTAGGATGTTCCCCGGACTTCAGGAACTGAGTTACAGGGAAAGGTTAAATAAGTGATGACTTTATTTCCTGGAGCGTAGAAGAATGAGGGGAGATTTGATCAAGGTGTTTAAAATGATGAGGGGGACAGACAGAGTCAATGTAGGTTGGCTTTTCCCACTGAGGGGAGGTGAGATCCAAACCAGAGGACATAGGTTAAGAGTAAAAGGAGAGAAGTTTAGGGGGAACGTCTTCACACATAGAGCGGTGGGGGTGTGGAATGAGCTGAGGTGGTGAATGGGGCCTCAGTTTTAATATTGAAGAAGAATTTGGACAGGTACATGGATGAGAGGGGTATGGAGGGCTAAGGACTGGGTGCAGGTCAATGGACTATGTAGGGCAATGGCACAGACTAGGGCTGAAGGGTCTGTTTCTGTCCTGTAGTGTTCTATGGTTGTATGGCATTTGTATAAAAGAGTTGTAACAAGATAAGGATACACGAGGTGGGGGGGGGGGGGGGGTGGGGGAGGTAATGTATCAGAAGGACTTGGATTAGGAGACTGGGAAGAGAAGTGGAAAATGTACGTAACTCACTCTGGTAGAAGGAATTGGGCAGACCATTTTCTAAATGGGGAGAGAACTGAAAATCCCCGGACGCAAAGGGACCTCGGAGTCCTCTTGTAGGAGAGTCTGAAGGTAAACTTGTAGGGGGAGTCGGGGAAAGAAGAAGGAAAATGCAATGTTGGCATTCATTTAGAGAGGAATAGAATATAGGAGCAGGGATGTGATGTCGAGAGTTTATATGGGTCCAGTGGGGCCTCACCTGGAGAATGGAGGACAGTTCTGGGCTCCTCATGGAAGAAAGGATGTGCTGGCGTTGGAGAGGGTTCAGAGGAGATTCACAAGGATGATTCCGGGAATTAAAGGGTTATCATACGTGGAGTGTTTGATGGCTCTAGGCCTGTACTAGTTGGAATTGAGGGGGATGAGGGTGGAGAATCTCATTGAAACATTTTGAACATTGAAAGGCGCAGAGTAGATGTAGAAAAGTTGTTTCCCTACGGTGGGAGAGTCCGGGACAAGAGGGCACAACCTCAGAATTGAAGGGTGTCCACTGAGAACAGAGATACGGAAGAATTTCTTTAGCCAGAGGATGGTGAATCTGTGGAATTTGTGGCCATTGGTGGTTGTGGAGGCTGGGACATTGGGGTATTTAAGATAGAGATTGACAGGTTCTTGATGAGTCAGGGCATCAAAGGTTATGGGGAGAAGGGCAGGCAGTGGGGCTGAATGGATCAGCTCATGATTAAATAGTGGGGAAAACTGGATGGGCTGAATGGGCTATTTCTGCTCCTGTGCCTGATGGTCTTAAGGTCTTGGGTTGGGCTGGGGGTTCAGGTTCAGAGGCTCGTGGTTGGGGTTAGGGGTCAGAGATCAGAGCAGGAGATACCCCAACCCCCATCCCTGGTCCAATCCCGATGTGGTTCGCGGTGCAGGGGAATGAGGCAGCTCACCATTGCCCATCCCGGGACCACAGCCGTTGACCACCATCTGTTTCGGCAGTTCCGTCTGCAGGTTGGAGGAGGGAGTTCTCATGCCCCCCCCCCCACCCCCTACAGTGACCTTATGCGCGATCTCTTCCCAACCTCTCTCAGTACATGACATTGAGAGAGACCTCGAATGCTCCTCTTCCACTCCCGCCAACCCACAGGTCGGAGTTTCCCAGGGGTGCGGGAGGTTGCTGGGATCCGGAACATTGTAAGCAGATGCATACCTGGGGCAATGGCGAACTTCAATATGTTGAATAATCAACCATTCCTGACCAGACACGAGGTGGAGGGGGGGGATCACTGGAGTTCCCTCCTCCCCATCCTTCACTTTCACCCTCTTACTTCCTCCCCTTTCACTCCATCCCCATCCTTTCCATGCCTCTCCCTCCCTCTGTCCCACTCTCTCCACTTCCACCTCACCCCCTCCTACCTCATCTTCCCCTCCCTCACTTCCTTCACCCCTCTCCATTCCGCCTCCCTCAAGGATCATCAAATATTCTATCGGAGTCCAGGCCCTTCGGCCCTCGATGTTGTGCCAGCCATATAAATCTGCTCCACAATCTCACCCTTCCCTTCCTACCCCATAACCCTCTATTTTTCTTCCATCCGTGTGTCTGTCTTAGAGTCTCTCAAATGCCCCCAATGTTCCAGCCTCCACCACCATCCTGGACAAGGCATTCCAGGCCCCTACAACTCTCTGTGTAATAAATTTACTCCTGACATCTCCCTTAAACCTTCCTCCCTCCACTTTGTGCACATGTCCTCTGGTGTTTGCTGATCCCACCCTAGGAAACAGGCTCTGACCGTCCACTCTATCGATGCCTCTCAGAATCTTGTCGACCTCTATCAAGTCTCCTCTCATCCTTCCACGATCCAAAGAGAAAAGTCCCAGCTCTGCAAACCTTGCCCCATAAAACTTGTTTCCCGATCCAGGCTACGTCCTGGTGAATCTCCTCTGCTCCCTCTCCTCAGCTTCCACATCCTTCCTGTATTGAGGTGACCAAAACTGAACACAATTCTTCAAGTAGGGGCTTACCAGAGATTTGTAGAGTGGTAACGTGACCTCTCGACTCCTGAATCCAATACTCCATCTTAATGAATCCCAGCTTTCCACAGGCCTTCTTAACGATTCTATCAACTTGCACGGCGACCTTGAGGGATTTAGGGATCTGGTCCCCAAGGTCCCACTGATGATCCACACTCTGAAGTAACCAAGCATGAACCCTGAACTCAGCCTCCTGGTTTGTCCAAAATCCATCACCTCACACTTGTCTGGATTGAATCCATCTGCCACTTTCCTGCCCAACTCCGCCTCCTGTCGATACCCTCTTGTAACCTTCAACAACTTTCAGCTCCATCCACACCCTCCTCCAACCTTCATGTCATCCAGAAACTCACCGACCCATCCATCCGCCTTTTCACCCAGGTCATTTATAAAAATCACAGAGAGCAGGGGTTCCCAGAACAGATCCCTGTGGCCCCCCCCACTAGTCACCGACCTCTAGGCAGAAAACTTTCCTTCCACCGCTACTCTCTGCTTTCGTCCTACAAGCCAATGATTTGGCCAAGGTTTCCCCGATCACGTGACTCGTGACTTTCTGGATGAGTCTCTCGTGGGACCTGACTTGTCTGGATGGTTGGTCAGGGGTTGGTATTTGGGGAGTGGGAAGGGGGAAAGTTTTGGGGATTCGGGATCTGATTTAGGAGTTCCGTTCAGGAGATTGTGCTGAGGTTGTGTTTGGTGTTCTGTTGGGACGATGATCAGAATCGAAGATTGGGCTTGAGTTTGGTGTCCAAGGTTTGGGAGATTATGCTCCGATCTGGGGTTGGGTTGTTACTGATGGTCGGGCTTGAGGCTTTTCTGTTGGGCTTGGGGTTCAGACCCAGTGTGTCTGCGGCTGGGCTCAAGGGTTTGGTTAACTTTCAGGGGTAGGGTTGGGGGTTGTACTTTAGAGGTCGTGGTTGGGGTCAGAGATCAGAGTTCAGGGCAGGAGATACCCCCGGGCCAGGCCCAACATGGTTTGTGGTGCAGGGGAACGAGGGAGCTCACCGTTGCCCATCCTGGGTCTGTAGCCGTTGACCACCACTGGCCCGGGACGCAGTTCCTTGCCGTAGGCTGACCGCACTGGACCGGGGACCCAAACCCCACCATTACCAAATCCTGTGGATGGGAGAGAGGGAGGGGATGAGGACAATTCAGAGGGCAGAGGGGGGAAATGAGGAGAGAGTTCTCACCCCCCAAACACAAACACACACAAACTCACACTATCACTCACTCACACCTTCACACACAATCACACTCACACACACATATTCACACACACTCACATGCACACTCTCACACATACACTCACTCTCACACTCTCACACACTCACACTCTTCTCACACACACATTCTCACAGACACTCACTCTCTCTCTCACACTATCACACACTCACACTCTAACACACACACTCACACTTTCTCATGCTCTCACACACACACATCACACTCTCTCACAATCTCACACACACACACACTATTTCTCTCACACACTCTCTCACACATTTTCTCCCACACACACACACACTCTCTCACACACTCTCACACATTTTCTCCCACACACACACACTCACAGATTCTCACACACTATCTCTCACAAGCACTCTCACAATCTCACACAGACTCTCACACACAAAAACACTCCCATTCTCTCTCACACATACACACTCACACACACACATCAAACAAACACTCACAATCTCAAACACACAAATTCTCTTTCACACACATACACACACTCACACACACAAACACACTTTCACACTCACTCTTACACACAAGTACTCGCACACACTCTCTTACACACTCACACAAACACTCGTGCACATACACATTCACACACTCTCTCACACACACTCTCTCATTCACACTCTCACACATTCACACACAAACTCTCAGAAACACATACTCTCACCCACTCTCTCACTCACACAAACTCACTCTCATTCACGCTCACACACACACACACTCTCTCTCACACACTTTCACACTCACACTATATATCACACACATACTCTCACACACTCACTCTCATACATACACTCACACACACACAATCTCACACTCACTCACTCACACAGAGCACTTTCTCGTTCTCCAGATACCAGTTCTTTCCCTTCGTCCCTCTTCCCACCCTCGTTACCTTCCTTAGTCCCACCCTCCACCCTTACTCTACCCCCTTCCTCTACCTCCCACAGAGAGGGAGCCATGGGGGAAATTGTCCATGGGGGAAATTGTCCATGGGGGTGGTGCCTGTGGGGGGGGGGGGGGTGTGGGAGGGAGGGAGCTCCACACTGTGTCCCATCCCGGAAGTGTGTGACGGTATGGGGGAGAGGGGGCTTCACTCTGTGTCCCACCCAGGAGTGTGTGATGGGACGGGGGAGAATGAGCTGCAATATAATTTAAAACCTGTTCTGAGTCTGTTTTGGTTTCTGTAGGGTCGGAGACCTGAGGAGGAGACGAGATCAATGATTAGGTTCCACTGCCATCGCCATGCAGATTGGAGAACACGCATCCTACAGCTCGACAGTTCGAAATCTCATCTCAAACACCCCAAAGTTGGATTGTTTAATTAAATTTAAATTTAAAATATTTGCAGCAAACACAAAGCCAATTCCAGACATTTAAACCTCATTAACCTACAACCACTACATCACAGTGAGATGAGGTGCTCAGGCCCGGAACGTTGTGACATAAAGGCACTGGTTGACCAGGACATTTTTAGGTCCACCATTTCTGTGTTTGATCACTTCACATACAACCCCAGTACGTTTCAAACAGTGGAAGGAAACAGAAGCCCCTGGGAATACTGTTGCGATTGCGGAGAGAATGTGCAAACACCTTACAGACAGTGCGGGATTTGATCCCAGATTGTGGTGACTCTCTCCCCCATGGACACTTTCCCCACGGAAACACACACCACAGACATTCTCCCCATGGATACTCTCCCCACAGATGCCCTCTCCCCCACAGACACTCTCCCCACGGACACTCTCCCCACGGACCCTCTCCTCCCCACGGAGACTCTCAACTACGGACCCTCTTTCCCCCCATGGCAACTCTCCCCAATGGACACTCTCCCCATGGACAATCTCCCACCCACGGACATTCTCCCCCACGGACAATCTTCCCCCGCAACGGACACTCCCCTTCACGGACACTCTCTCCCCCATGTCACTCTCCCCCTCACGGACATTCTCTACACCACAGACATTCTCTCCCTATGGAAACTCTCCCCACAGACACTCTCCCCCACAGACACTCTCTCTCCCACGGACACTCTCTCTTCCACGGACACTCTCTCCCCCACGTCACTCTCCCTTTCATGGACACTCTCACCCCCACAGATACACTCCCCCTCACGGACACTCTCTTTCCCACGGACACTCTCACCCCCACTGACACTCTCCACCACGGACACTTCCCCCAACATGGACACTTTCCACCACGGACATTCTCCTCACAGACACTCTTCCTCACAGACACTCTCTCCCCCATAGAGACTCGCTACCCCATGGACACTCTGTCCCACCATGGACACAATCTGCACCACGGATACTCTACCCACAGACACTATCTTCCCCCATGGACACTCTCCCCATGGACACTCTCACCCCCACAGAGACTCTCCACACGGATACTCTCCCCCACAGACACTCCCCACCATGGACACTCTCCCCCATGGACATTCTCCCTTCCATGGACACTCTCCCCCTCCATGGACACACTCACCCATGGACACTCTCCCCATGGACCCTCTCTCCCCCACAGAGACTCTCTACACCACGGACACTCTATCCCTCCACAGACACACTGTATGCCACGGACACTCTTCCCATGGACACTCTCTACCCCACAGACACTCTCTCCCCCACAAACACTATCCCCCCCGGACACTCCCCCCCCATGGACCCTCTCTCCCCACCGACACTCTCTCCCCATGGACACTCTTCCCCATGGACATTCTCCCCATGGACACTCTCTCCCCCACAGAGACTCTCTCTCTACACCTGGACACTCTATACCTCCAGGGACACACTGTACGCCACGGACACTCTTCCCATGGACACTCTCTACCCCACAGACACTCTCTCCCCCACAAACACTATCCCCCCCGGACACTCCCCCCCCATGGACCCTCTCTCCCCACCGACACTCTCTCCCCATGGACACTCTCCCCCACAGACATTCCCCACCATGGACACTCTCCCCCATGGACATTCTCCCCATGGACACTCTCTCCCCCACAGAGACTCTCTCTCTACACCTGGACACTCTATACCTCCACGGACACACTGTACGCCACGGACACTCTCCCCATGGACACTATTTACCCCACGGACACTCTCTCCCCCACAGACACTAACCCCCCCCCCCAGACACTCCCCTCCACGGACCCTCTCTCCCCACCGACAATCTCTCCCCACGGACACTCTCCCCTACAGACACTCCCCACCATGGACACTCTCCCCCATGGACATTCTCCCCATGGACACTCTCTCCCCCACAGAGACTCCCTACACCATGGACACTCTATACCTCCACGGACACACTGTACGCCACGGACACTCTCCCCATGGTCACTATCTACCCCACGGACACTCTCTCCCCCACAGAACTATCCCCCCCCCCCGGACACTCCCCTCCACGGACCCTCTCTCCCCACCGACACTCTCTCCCCACGGACACTCTCCCCAGACACTCTCCCCCCACCACGGGCACCCCCCCATGGACACTCTCCCCTCCATGGTCACTCTCCCCTCCACGGATGCACTCCCCCACGTACACACTCTCCCCCCCATAGACACTCTCTACCCCATTGACACTCTCCACTCCACAGACATTCTCCCCCATGGACACTCTCCCCCACAGACACTCTCCCCACGAACACTCTCCCCCACAGACACTCCCCACCATGGACACTCTCCCCCATGGACACTCTCCCCTCCATGGACACACTCCCCCTTGGAGACTCTCCCCATGGACACTCTCTCCCCCACAGAGACTCTCTACACCATGGACACTCTATACCTCCACGGACAAACTGTACGCCACGGACACTCTCCCCATGGACACTCTCTACCCCACGGACACTCTACCCCACGGACACTCTCTCCCCCACAGACAATATCCCCCCCCCCGGACACTCACCCCCACGGACCCTCTCTCCCCACCGACACTCTATTCCCACGGACACTCTCCCCCGCAGACACTCTCCCCCACAGACACTCTCCCACCACCTCGGGCACCCCTCCATGGACATTCTCCCCTCCATGGTCACTCTCCACTCCACGGATGCACTCCCCCACGTACACACTCTCCCCCCACAGACACTCTCTACCCCATGGACACTCTCCCCCACAGACACTCTCCCCACGGACACTCTCCGGCACACTCTCCCCTCCACAGACACTTCCCCCATGGGCACCACCCCCATGGACTATTTCCCCCATGGACACTCTCTCTTCCACGGACACTCTCCCCCTCACGGACACTCTCTCTCCCACGGACACTCTCCTCCACACGGACACTACCCACCACGGACACCCTTCCCCATGGACATTTTCTCCCCCACAGACACTCTCTCCCCCACAGACACTCTCTCCCCCACGGACACTCTCTCCCCCACGGACACTCTCTCTTCCACGGACACTCTCTCCCCCACGTCACTCTCCCCTTCACGGACACTCTCTCCCCCACGGACATTCTCTTCCCCACAGACACTCTCTCCCCCACAGACACTCTCTCTCCCACGGACACTCTCTCTTCCACGGACACTCTCACCCCCACAGATACTCTCCCCCTCACGGACACTCTCACCCCCACAGATACTCTCCCCCTCATGGACACTCTCTTTCCCACGGACACTCTCACCCCCACTGACAATCTCCACCACGGACACTTCCCCCAACATAAACACTTTCCACCACGGACATTCTCCTCACAGACACTCTTCCTCACAGACACTCTCCCCCCCATGGACCCTCTCTCCCCACCGACACTCTCTCCCCCACAGACATTCTCCATCATGGACACTCTCCCCCATGGACATTCTCCCCAAGGACACACTCGCCCGCACAGAGACTCTCTCTCTACACCATGGACACTCTATACCTCCACGGACACACTGTACGCCACGGACACTCTCCCCATGGACACTCTCTACCCCACGGACACTCTACCCCACGGACACTCTCTCCCCCACAGACACTATCCCCCCCCCGGACACTCACCTCCACGGACCCTCTCTCCCCACCGACACTCTATCCCCACGGACACTCTCCCCCACAGACACTCTCCCCCACAGACACTCTCCCACAACCTCGGGCACCCCTCCATGGACACTCTCCCCTCCATGGTCACTCTACACTCCACGGATGCACTCCCCCACGTACACACTCTCCCCCCACAGACACTCTCTCTCCCACGGACACTCTCCCCTCCACAGACACTACCCCCCATGGGCACCACCCCCATGGACCATATCCCCCATGGACACTCTCTCTTCCACGGACACTCTCCCCCTCACGGACACTCTCTCTCCCACGGACACTCTCCTCCACACGGACACTCCCCACAACGGACACCCTTCCCCATGGACATTTTCTCCCCCACAGACATTCTCTCCCCCACAGACACTCTCTCCCCCACAGACACTCTCTCTCCCACGGACACTCTCTCCCCCACGGACATTCTCTCCCCCACAGACACTCTCTCCCCCACGGACACTCTCTCTCCCACGGACACTCTCTCTTCCACGGACACTCTCTCCCCCACGTCACTCTCCCCTTCACGGACACTCTCTCCCCCACGGACATTCTCTTCCCCACAGACACTCTCTCCCCCACAGACACTCTCTCTCCCACGGACACTCTCTCTCCCACGGACACTCTCTCTTCCACGGACACTCTCTCCCCCACGTCACTCTCCCTTTCACGGACACTCTCACCCCCACAGATACTCTCCCCCTCACGGACACTCTCTTTCCCACGGACACTCTCACCCCCACTGACTCTCTCCACCACGGACACTTCCCCCAACATGGACACTTTCCACCACGGACATTCTCCTCACAGACACTCTTCCTCACAGACACTCTCTCCCCCATGGACCCTCTCTCCCCACCGACACTCTCTCCCCATGGACACTCTCCCCCACAGACATTCTCCATCATGGACACTTTCCCCCATGGACATTCACCCCATGGACACTCTCTCCCCCACAGAGACTCTCTCTCTACACCATGGACACTCTCTCCCCCACAGACACTATCCCCCCCCCGGACACTCCCCTCCATGGACCCTCTCTCCCCACCGACACTCTTTTCCCACGGACACTCTCCCCAGACACTCTCCCCCCAAAGCGGGCACCCCCCATGGACACTCTCCGCTCCATGGTCACTTTCCCCTCCACGGATGCACTCCCCCACGTACACACTCTCCCCCCACAGACACTCTCTACCCCATGGACACTCTCCACTCCACAGACATTCTCCCCCATGGACACTCTCCCCCACAGACACTCTCCCCACGGATATTCTCCCCCACAGACACTCCCCACCATGGACACTCTCTCCCATGGACACTCTCCCTTCCATGTACACTCTCCCCTCCATGGACACACTCCCCCATGGACACTCTCCCCATGGACACTCTCCCCATGGACACTCTCTCCCCCACAGAGACTCTCTACACCATGGACACTCTATACCTCCACGGACACACTGTACGCCACGGACACTCTCCCCATGGACACTCTCTACCCCACGGACATTCTACCCCATGGACACTCTCTCCCCACAGACACTATCCATCCCCCCCCCCCCCGGACACTCACCCCCACAGACCCTCTCTCCCCACCGACACTCTCTTCCCATGGACACTCTCCCCCACAGACACTCTCCCCCCACCTCGGGCACCCCTCCATGGTCACTCTCCCCTCCATGGTCCCTCTCCCCTCCACGGATGCACTCCCCCACGTACACACTCTCCCCACAGACACTCTCTACCCCATGGACACTCTCCCCTTCACAGACATTATCCCCCATGGACACTCTCCCCCACAGACACTCTCCCCACGGACACTCTCCGCCACAGACACTCTCCCCTCCACAGACATTCTCCCCCATGGTCACTCTCCCCTCCACAGATGCACTCCCCATTTACACTCTCTCCCCCACAGACACTCTCTACCCTAAGGACACTCTCCTCCCCACAAACACTCTCCTCCATGAATACTCTCTCCCCCACGAACACTACCCTCTTCTCACGGATCCTCCCCCCCCACTGACACTCTCCGCCACAGACACTCTCCCCCACTGACACTCTCTGCCACGGACACACTCTCCCACAGAGACTCTCCCCCCATGGACACTCTCCCCCCCATGGACACTCTACTGCTCAAGGACACTCCCCACCATGGACACTCTCCCCCACACACACTCTTCCCCACAGACACTCTCCCCATGGACACTCTTCCCCACGGACTCTCTCCCCTCTACGGACACTCTCCCGCACAGACACACTCCTCTCCACTGACACTCTCTCCCACAGACATTCTCTCCACCACGGACACTCTTCCCCATGGACACTCTCAGCAACAGACACTCTCCCCCACAAACACTCTCCCCACGGACACTCTCCCCCACAGACACTCTCCCCTCCACAGACATTCTCCTCCATGGACACTCTCCCCCATGTCACTCTCCCCTTCACGGACACTCTCACCCCCACGGACACTTTCCCGCTCACGGACACTCTCTACCCCACAGAAACTCGCCCCCAGAGTCACTCTCACCCCCACAGACACTACCCCCCCACGGACCCACTCCTCCACCAACACTCTCTCCCCATGGACACGCTCCCTCACAGACACTATTCCCCCCCCCAACGAACACTCCCCCCATGGACCATCTCCTCCACCGACACTCTTTCACCACGGACACTCTCCCCCACAGACACTCTCCTGCCCCCCCCCATGGGCACCACCCCCATGGACAATTTCCCCCATGGACAATCTCTCTTCCACGGACACTCTCCCCCTCACGGACACTCTCTCTCCCACGGACACTCTCCTCCACACGGACAATCCCCACCACGGACAACCTCCCCATGGACATTTTCTCCCCCACAGACATTCTCTCCCCCACAGACACTCTCTCCCCCACAGACACTCTCTCTCCCACGGACACTCTCTCCCCCACGGACATTCTCTCCCCCACAGACACTCTCTCCCCCATAGACACTCTCTCTCCCACGGACACTCTCTCTTCCACGGACACTCTCTCCCCCACGTCACTCTCCCTTTCACGGACACTCTCACCCCCACAGGTACTCTCCCCCTCACGGACACTCTCTTTCCCACGGACACTCTCACCCCCACTGACACTCTCCACCATGGACACTTCCCCCAACATGGACACTTTCCACCATGGACATTCTCCTCACAGACACTCTTCCTCACAGACACTCTCTCCCCCATAGAGACTCTCTACCCCATGGACACTCTCTCCCACCATGGACACAATCTGCACCACGGATACTCTTCCCCACAGACACTATCTTCCCCCATGGACACTCTCCCCATGGACACTCTCTCCCCCACAGAGACTCACCACACCACGGACACTCTATCCCTCCACAGACACACTGTATGCCACGGACACTCTTCCCATGGACACTCTCTACCCCACAGACACTTTCTCCCCCACAGACACTATCCCCCCCCGGACACTCCCCCCCATGGACCCTCTCTCCCCACCGACACTCTCTCCCCATGGACACTCTCCCCCACAGACATTCCCCACCATGGACACTCTCCCCCATGGACATTCTCCCCATGGACACTCTCTCCCCCACAGAGACTCTCTCTCTACACCATGGACACTCTATACCTCCACGGACACATTGTACGCCACGGACACTCTCCCCACCGACACTCTCTCCCCACGGACACTCTCCCCCACAGACACTCTCCCCCCACCTCGGGCACCCCTCCATGGACACTCTCCCCTCCATGGTCACTCTCCCCTCCACGGATGCACTCCCCCACGTACACACTCTCCCCCCCCAGACACTCTCTACCCAATGGACACTCTCCACTCCACAGACATTCTCCCCCATGGACACTCTCCCCCACAGTAACTCTCCCCACGGACACTCTCCCCCACAGACACTCCCCACCATGGACACTCTCCCCCATGGACACTCTCCCCTCCATGGACACTCTCCCCTCCATGGACACACTCCCCCATGGACACTCTCCCCATGGACACTCTCTCCCCCACAGAGACTCTCTACACCATGGACACTCTATACCTCCACAGACACACTGTACACCACGGACACTCTCCCCATGGACACTCTCTACCCCACGGACACTCTACCCCACGGACACTCTCTCCCCCACAGACACTATCCCCCCCCCCCCCCCCGGACACTCCCCCCCATGGACCCTCTCTCCCCACCGACACTCTCTCCCCACGGACACTCTCCCCCACAGACACTCTCCCCCCACCTCGTGCACCCCTCCATGGACACTCTCCCCTCCATGGTCACTCTCCCCTCCACGGATGCACTCCCCCACGTACACACTCTCCCCCCCCACAGACACTCTCTACCCCATGGACACTCTCCCCTCCACTGACATTCTCCCCCATGTACACTCTCCCCCACAGACACTCTCCCCTCCACAGACATTCTCCCCCATGGTCACTCTCCCCTCCACAGATGCACTCCCCACGTACACTCTCTCCCCCCACAGACACTCTCTACCCCAAGGACACTCTCCTCCCCACAGACACTCTCCTCCATGGATACTCTCCGCCATGGACACTCTCTGCCACAGACAATCTCTCCCACAGACACTTACCCCTCCACGGACACTCTCTCCCCCACGAACACTACCCTCTTCTCACGGATCCTCCCCCCCCCACTGACACTCTCCGCCACAGACACTCTCCCCCACTGACACTCTCTGCCCCATGGACACTCTTCCCCACAGACACTCTCCCCATGGACACTCTTCCCAACGGACACTCTCCCCTCTACAGACACTCTCCCGCACAGACACACTCCTCTCCACTGACACTCTCCCCCACAGACATTCTCTCCACCACGGACACTCTTCCCCATGGACACTCTCAGCAACAGACACTCTCCCCCACAAACACTCTCCCCACGGACACTCTCCCCCACAGACACTCTCCCCTCCACAGACAATCTCCTCCATGGACACTCTCCCCCACAGACACTCTCCCCCACGGACCACCCCCTCCCCCCATGAGGACACTACCCTCCACAGACATTTCCCCCCCACGGACATTTCCCCCCCATGGACACTCTCCTCCACCGACATTCTCTCCCCATAGACACTCTCCGCCACGAACATTCTACCCCACAGACACTCTCCTCCCCCACCCCCACGGACACTCTCCTCCACCGACACTATACCTGACACCCACTCTCCCCTCTTACACTAACCCTGAGGTTTGACATCTTGCTGGCCATTCATCGCAAGTCTTCTCTGCAACACGGATCCGGTACCTGTGGGTGAAAGAACATCTTTGTTCAAAATCTGGCCCAAGGGTAAAGTTGTACAAGGCATTGGTGAGGCCACATTTGGAGAAATGTGTGCAGTTTTGGTCACCGAGCTACAGGAAAGATCTCAATAAGATAGAAAGATGCAGAGAAAATTTACGAGGATGTTGCCCGGACTTCAGTGACTGAGTTACAGGGAAAGGTTAAATAGGTTGGGACTTTATTCCCTGGAGCGTAGAAAAATGAGTGGAGATTTGATCAAGGTGTTTAAAATGATGAGGGCGACAGACGAGTAAATGTAGGTCGGATTTTTCCCACTGATGGGAGGTGAGATTCAAACCAGAGGACATGGGTTAAGGGTCAAAGGGGAGAGGTTTAAGGGAATTTCTTCTCACAGAGAGCGGTGGGGTTGTGGAATGAGCTGAGGTGGTGAATGTGGGCTCAATTTTAACACTGAAGAGGAATTTGGACAGGTACATGGATGGGAGAGGTACGGAGGGATATGGGTGGAGGTCAGTGGGATGGAGCAGAAAAAAGTTTGGCACAAACTAGAGGGGCCAAAGGGCCTGTGTCCATGCTGTAATTTTCTATGGGTTTAGAGATCCAACTGCCCCTGTACACAAGCAGTTTGTTTTCCTATCAGTGACAGATGTGTTCAATCCAGATAAGTGTGAAGTGATGCTTTTTGAGGAGATAACAGAAATTGATGAGGGTCAGGTGGTAGATGGGGTGTACGTGGATTTTCATGAGGCATTTGACAAGGTTCCCACAATAGACGCATCCAGAAAATCACGAGTCACAGGATCGGGGAAACCTTGGCCGTGTGGATAAAATATTGGCTTGTAGGACGAAAGCAGAGAGTAGTGGTGTAAGGAAACTTTTCTATCTGGAGGTCGGTGACTAGTGGAGGAGCTACAGGGATCTGTTCTGGGACACCCTGCTCTCTTGTGATTTTTATAAATGACCCGGGTGAAGAGGTGGATGGATGGGTCGGTGAGTTTGTGGATGACATGAAGGTTGGAGGAGTTGTGGATGGAGCTAAAAGTTTTTTTAAATTTTTTTATTTTTCACACTATAAACCACATTGATCAAGATACTTACATTTTCCTTTTCAAATATATACAGTGTCGTTTTCTCCCCCCCTCCCTCTTCCCATCCCACCCTCCCTACCTCCCCTCCCATTCATTTAAAGTTCAGAATCTAAGATACCTTAAACCCGTCAAACAATGTTGTCACTCAATAAAAATAAACAAGAAATTCCACTGAGTCAATTCTTTTCATTCTCTTCTCCTTCTGTCATTTTAGGTGGTAGATGTCCCCGGTAGGTTTTCTCTATTATGTTTCATGTATGGCTCCCATATTTGTTCAAATATTGTAATATTATTTCTGAAATTATGTTATTTTTTCTAATGGAATACATTTATTCATTTCTATATACCATTGTTGTATTCTCAAGTTATCTTCTAATTTCCAGGCTGACATAATACATTTTTTTGCTACAGCTAGGGCTATCCTAACAAATCTTTTTTGTGCACCATCCAAATCAAGTCCAAATTCTTTGTTTTTTATGTTACTTAGGAGGAAGATCTCTGGGTTTTTTTGGTATATTGCTTTTTGTGATTTTATTTAATATCTGGTTTAGATCATCCCAAAATTTTTTCACTTTCTCACATGTCCAGATTGCATGAATTGTTGTTCCCATTTCCTTTTTACAGTGAAAACATCTGTCAGATACTGTTGGGTCCCATTTATTTAACTTTTGAAATGTAATATATAGCCTGTGTATCCAGTTATATTGTATCATACGTAACCTCGTATTTATTGTATTTCTCATAGTTCTGAGCATAACTTCTCCCATGTTTCCTTCTTTATCTTTATGTTTAGATCTTGTTCCCATTTTTGTTTAGTTTTACCATTTGTTTCTTCATTCTCCTTTTATTGTAGTTTAATATACATGTTTGTTATAAATTTTTTGATTAACATTGTGTCTTTAATCACATATTCAAAATTACTTCCCTCTGGTAACCTCAGACTGCTTCCCAATTTGTCCTTTAAGTAGGATTTCAGTTGGTAGTATGCCAACACTGTATCGTGAGTTATATTATATTTATCCTTCATTTGTTCAAAGGATAATAATTTATTTCCTGAAAAGCAATTTTCTATTCTGTTCTCCCATTCTCTAAATGAAAGGTTATCTATTGTAAAAGGGATTAACTGATTTTGCGTCAGTATTAGTTTTGGTAGTTGGTAATTTGTTTTATTCCTTTCTACATGAATCTTCTTCCAAATATTGAGCAGATGATGTAATACTGGAGAATTCCTACATTGTACCAATTTTTCATCTCATTTATATAATATTTGTTTGGGTATCTTCTCCCTTATTTTATCTAGTTCTAATCTAGTACAATCTGGCTTTTCCCTTGTTTGAAAAAAATCTGATAGGTATCTTAATTGTGCAGCTCTATAATAATTTTTAAAGTTTGGCAGTTGTAAGCCTCCTTGTTTATACCATTCTGTTAATTTATCTAGTGCTATCCTCGGTTTCCCCCCTTTCCATAAAAATTTCCTTATTATTTTCTTTAACTCCTTGACGAATTTCTCTGTCAACTGTATTGGCAATGCCTGAAATAGGTATTGTATCCTTGGGAAAATGTTCATAAAGGAGGAAAAACCCAACACCCAACCCCAACCAACCAATTTTCCCTTGCAACCGCTGCAATCGTGTCTGCCTGTCCCGCATCGGACTTGTCAGCCACAAACGAGCCTGCAGCTGACGTGGACTTTCTACCCCCTCCATAAATCTTCGTCCGCGAAGCCAAGCCAAAGAAGAAAGAAAGAAGATTGTTAGTGGTAAATCTTTCCAATGTTCTAAGTCGTCCTGTAATTTTTTCATTAGTGGATAATAATTGAGTTTATATAGATGGCCGAGGTTTTTATTTATTTGTATACCTAGGTATCGTATTGCTTGCATTTGCCATTTGAATGGTGGTTCTTTCTTAAATTTTGAGAAATCCGCATTATTCATTGGCTTTGCTTCACTTTTATTTGCGTTAATCTTGTATTCCGACATATTCCTTCAATTTCTTATGTAATTCTTTTATTGATATTTCTTGTTCTGCTAAATATACTATAACGTCATCTGCAAATAAACTGATTATATTCCTTGTCTTTTATTTTTATCCCTTTTATTTTATTTTCTGTTCTTATCAGTTCTGCTAGTGGTTCTATGACTAACGTGAACAATAAGGGTGATAGTGGGCATCCCTGCCTTGTTGATCTGCTTAAGTTAAATTGTTTTGATATATATCCATTTACTGTCACTTTCGCCAATGACCCCTTATATAATGCTTTAATCCAATTAATATATTTCTCTGGTAAACTGAATTTTTGTAGTACTTTGAATAAATAATTCCATTCTACTCTGTCAAAGGCCTTCTCTGCGTCTAAAGCAACCGCTACTGTTGGAGCTTTATTTCCTTCAACTGCATGAATTAAGTTAATAAATTTACAAATATTGTCTGTTGTTCGTCTTTTTTTAATAAATCCAGTTTGGTCTAGATTTACTATTTTTGGTACATAGTTGGCTAATCTGTTTGCTAATAGTTTAGCTATTATCTTATAATCTGTGTTAAGTAAAGATATTGGTCTATATGACGCTGGTGCGAGTGGATCTTTCCCTGTCTTTGGTATTACTGTAATTATTGCTGTTTTGCATGAATCTGGTAAGCTTTGTGTTTTATTAATCTGGTTGATTACTTCCAGGAGGGGAGGAATTAATAAATCTTTAAATGTTTTATAGAATTCTATTGGGAATCCATCCTCTCCTGGTGTTTTATTATTCGGTAGTTTTTTTTATTATCTCTTGTATTTCTACTATTTCAAATGGTTCTGTTAATTTATTTTGTTCCTCTATTTGTAATTTTGGTAGTTCAATTTTAGTTAAAAATTCATCTATTTTGTCTTCTTTCCCTTCGTTTTCAGTTTGGTATAATTGTTCGTAGAATTCTCTGAAGTTTTCATTAATCTCCGTTGGATTATATGTGATTTGTTTGTCTTTTTTCCTTGATGTCAATACGATTCTTTTAGTTTGTCATGTCTTAAGCTGCCATGCTAGAATTTTATGCGTTTTTTCTCCTAGTTCATAATATTTCAGGTTTGTCTTCATTATGTTCTTCTCCACCTTATATGTTTGTAGTGTTTCATATTTTAGTTTTTCATCTGCCAATTTTCTTCTTTTAGTTGTGTCTTCCTTCATTGCTAATTCTTTTTCTATATTTACTATTTCCCTTTCCAACTGCTCTGTTTCCTGATTGTAGTCCTTCTTCATCTTGGTTACATAACTTATTATTTGCCCTCTGATGAACGCTCTCATTGCGTCCCATAGTATAAACTTATCTTTCACTGATTCCGTATTTATTTCAAAGTACATTTTAATTTGTCTTTCAATGAATTCTCTAAAATCCTGCCTTTTAAGTAGCATGGAGTTTAATCTCCATCTTTACATTCTTGGAGGGATGTCCTCTAACTCTATTGTCAATATCAGGGGTGAGTGGTCCGATAATATTCTAGCTTTATATTCTGTTTTTCTAACTCTGTCTTGCGTGCGAGCTGATAACAGGAATAGGTCTATTCTTGAGTATGTTTTATGTCTATCGAATAATATGAATATTCCTTTTCCTTTGGGTGTTGTTTCCTCCATATATCCAAAAGTTGCATTTCTTGCATCGATTTAATTATAAATTTGGTTACTTTGTTCTTTCTGTTAATTTTTTTCCCAGTTTTATCCATGTTTGAATCCAAATTAAGGTTGAAATCCTCTCCTATTAGTATGTTTCCTTGCGTGTCTGCTATCTTCAAAAAAATATCTTGCATAAATTTTTGATCTTCTTCGTTAAGTGAATATACATTGAGTAAATTCCAAAATTCTGAATATATCTGACATTTTATCATTACATATCTCCCTGCTGGATCTATTATTTCCTGATGTGGTGCCGCTTTTTAAGAAAGGAGGGAGGGAGAAAACGGGAAATTATAGACCGGTTAGCCTGACATCAGTGGTGGGGAAGATATTGGAGTCCATCATAAAAGGAGAAATAGCAGAACACTTAGTCAGTAATAATAGTATAAGGGCTAGTCAGCATGGATTCCTTAAGGGTAAGTCATGCTTGACTAACCTTCTGGTATTTTTTGAGGATGTGACAAAGAGGGTGGACTCGGGAGAGCCAGTGGATGTGGTGTATTTGGACTTACAGAAGGCCTTTGATAAGGTACCGCACGGGAGTCTAGTGGGCAAGATCAGGGAGCAAGGTATTGGAGGTAAGGTGCTGACATGGATAGGAAATTGGTTAAGAGATAGGAAACAAAGGGTTGGAGTAAATGGGTCTTTTTCAGAATGGCAGGATGTGACGAGTGGAGTGCCTCAGGGATCGGTGTTGGGTCCTCAGTTGTTTGTAATTTATGTTAATGATTTGGATGAGGGGATTATAAATAACATGAGCAAATTTGCAGATGACACTAAACTGGGTGGCGGTGTGGGGTGTGAGGAGGATGTAAGGAAAATGCAGAGGGACTTGGACAGGCTGGAGGAGTGGGCGGCTAAATGGAAGATGAATTTCAATGTGAACAAATGTGAGGTTATTCATTTTGGGGGAAGTAATAGGAAAGCTGAGTATTATTTAAATGGAGACAAGCTAGGGAGTGGGGAAGTGCAAATGGATCTGGGTGTACTTGTTCACCGGTCACTGAAGGCTAGCATGCAGGTTCAGAAAGCTGTGAAGAAGGCAAATGGAATGTTGGCTTTCATAAAGAGGGGATTGGAGTATAGGAACAGAGACGCCCTTCTGCAGTTATACAGGGCCCTGGTGAGACCCCACCTGGAGTATTGCGTCCAGTTCTGGTCTCCAAACTTGAGGAAGGACATGCTAGCTATAGAGGGTGTGCAGCGCAGATTTACAAGGTTAGTTCCAGGGATAGCAGGGTTGTCATATGCAGCAAGGCTAGAAAAACTGGACTTGTATCCATTGGAGTTTAGAAGGATGAGGGGGGACATGATTGAGGTATACAAAATCATCAGGGGGATAGACAAGGTGAAGTCTGATTACTTGTTCCCAATGATGGGGGAGACGAGGACTAGAGGGCATAGTTTAAGAATACAGGGTAGGCCCTTTAGGACGGAGATGAGAAAGCATTTTTTTTACCCAGAGAAGTGTGAATCTGTGGAATGCTCTGCCACAAAGGGTGGTAGAGGCGGATTCGCTGACTATGTTCAAAAGAGAGTTAGATAAGACTCTTGTGGGTAACGGAGTTAAGGGTTATGGGGATAAGGCTGGAAAGGGGTACTGATGGTAATGATCAGCCATGATCTAAAATGGCGGTGCTGGCCCGACGGGCCAAATGGCCTACTCCAGCTCCTATTGTCTATTGTCTCTTCGATTTTAATTGGTACATTTTTACTGATTAATATAGCTACTCCTCTAGCTTTTGAATTATATGACGCTGCTGTTACATGTCCTATCCAATCTCTCTTTAATTTCTTGTGCTCCACTTCAATTAAGTGTGTTTCTTGCACGAATGCTATATCAATTTTTTCTTTTTTCAGTAAATTTAGCAGTTTCTTCCTTTTGATTTGGTTATGTATTCCGTTAATATTTAATGTCATATAGTTCAACATAGCCATTTCATACTTTGTTTATCTTTCCTTTCCGTTTCCTCATCATCACCTTTCCTTCTTATCCATTTCTGCTTTCTTCTTTTGAACACTTTATAAGACAACATTTCTAAAACATCAAACATTTGCCTTATTCTCCTATCTAAAATTTCTTTAACCCCACTATCCCCTCCCATTCCTGAGTTGCCCTTTATCCCTTGTCGGGCAACCACATCTCCCCTCTCCATTTGGATTTGCAAATTCACTCGCAAGCGTCAACTGATTTTGCAGTGACCGTAACTCCTCCCCACCCAGCCACCCCCGAAAATATTTTAATTTTCATATACAACAAAGGTCACTCTCTTAATTCCCTCCTTACTTCCTCTCTTCCCTTCCTTTCCCTTATTAATTCTTATCTATACTCTATATATTTTCCTTTAAATACTATTTACTCATGTACACACATATATACATACACACACACAGACACATATATATATATATATATATATATATATATACCCATATACACACATACATATAGTTCGTGGTCATTTTTGCTCTCGTTACATGTCTTCATCTCTCTGTCTGTTTTGTTGTTGTTCTGCAAATTTTCGTGCTTCCTCCTGATCCGAGAATAGTCTGTTTTGCTGCCCTGGAATAACTATTTTAAGTACTGCTGGGTACTTTAGCATAAATTTATATCCTTTTTTCCATAGGATCGCTTTTGCTGTATTAAACTCCTTTCTCTTCTTCAGGAGTTCAAAACTTATGTCTGGATAGAAAAAAATTTTTTGACCTTTGTATTCCAGTGGCTTTTTGTCTTCTCTTATTTTCTTCATTGCTTTCTTCAATATATTTTCTCTTGTTGTTTATCTTAGGAATTTTACTAAAATTTTTGTTGTGGCTGTGGTTTAGGGGCTAATGTTCTATGTGCCCTTTCTATTTCCATTTCTTCCTGTAATTCTGGTCTTCCTAGGACCCTGGGGATCCAATCTTTTATAAATTCTCTCATATTCTTGCCTTCTTCATCTTTCTTAAGGCCCACTATCTTTATATTATTTCTTCTATTATAATTTTCCATTATATCTATCTTCTGAGCTAACAGCTCTTGTGTCTCTTTAACTTTTTTATTAGATTCTTCTAATTTCTCTTTTATGTCCTCTACTTCCATTTCTACGGCTGTTTCTCGTTCTTCCACCTTGACCACTCTTTTTCCTATATCTGACATGACCATCTGTACAATCTATTAATTTTTTCTTCTGTACTTTTAATTTTTCTTTTTATTTCACTAAATTCTTGTGATTGCCATTCTTTTACTGATTCCATATATTCTTTAAAAAAATATATATCCATTGTCTTGCCCTTCCCTTCTTCTTCCATTTCTCTGTGTTCTTCTTCTTCTTCTTCCTCTGAGTTGGTCATCTGTTGTTTCCTTGATTTCTTTTTACTCTCTTCTTTCTTGTTCTCGTTGTTTTCTATGTTCTCTTCTTGTTGTGCTGTGGCTGTCATTCTCAGCTGTGGAGATCGACTCCTCAGCTGATCCCCCCTCCCGTCAGTGTTTTTTTTGTCTTGCACATCGCGCATGAATCGCGCATGCGCAGTTGTGCACTTTTGCTTGGCACCACAAGCCATTTTTGTAGTCCCGAGCTCTGGACTTCGACTGACCTAAGGGAGCGGGCTTCTCTCTCCACAACGGGCCTCCTCGGACAGGTAAGGCCTTCACCTTCTTCTTCCGATGTCTTTTCTTCTTCTCTTCTTCCCGTTGCTTTCGACTTTTCTTTCTTCGCTGCCATTTTCTTCCCACCTTTACTTTCACTTTATTTTAATTTTTGTGTTTGTGCTTTTGTGTTTTCTGTGTTTTTTTAAAAACTTTTCCAGAGAGGGCTGGAGTTCCCCGACCGGCCACTACTCCATCACGTGACTCCCAGAGCTGAAAGTTGTTGAAGGTGACAAGAGGATATCAACAGGAGGCAGAGTTGGGCAGGAAAGTGGCAGATGGATTCAATCCGGACAAGTGTGAGGTGATGGATTTTGGACAAACCACGAGGCTAAGTCCAGGATTCGTGGTCGGTTACTTCAGAGTGTGGATGAACAGAGTGACCTTGGGCCCCAAATCCCTACATCCCTCAAGGTCGCCGTGCAGGTTGATAGGATCGTTAAGAAGCCCTGTTGGATGCTGGGCTTCATTAGTCGGGGTATTGGATTCAGGAGTTGAAAGGTCATGTTACAACTCTACAAATCTCTACTGAGCCCACACTTGGAGAATTGTGTTCAGTTCTGGTCACCTCATTACAGGAAGGATGTGGAAGCTACGGAGAAGGGGCAGAGGAGATTCACCAGGATGTCACCTGAATTGGGAAACACGTTTTATGGGGCAAGGTTCTCAGAACTGGGACTTTTCTCTTTGGAGCTTAGAAGAGTGAGAAGAGACTTGATAGAGGTCGACAAGATTCTGAGGTGCATCGATAGGGTGGACGGTCAGCCCGTTTCCTAGGGCGGGATCAGCAAACACCAGAGGACATGTGTACAAAGTGGAGGGCGGGAGGTTTAGGGGAGATGTCAGGAGTACATTTATTACACAGAGAGTTGTGGGGTCTTGGAATGCCTTGTCTGGGATGGTGGTGGAGGCTGGAACATTGGGGGCATTTAAGAGATTCTTAGACAGACTCTTGCATGGAAGAAAAATAAAGGGTTATGGGGTAGGGAGGGTTTAGTATTTTTTTGGTAGGAATATATGGGTCGGCACAAAATCATGGGCTGAAGGGTCTGGACTGTGCTGTAGTGTCTGATGTACTAAGTTCTTTGTATACATTTTAGTTTGACCATGTAGAAATGTACATAGTCCTCCATGGCATGGCACAGATGTGGGGACAGATCCAGATGTGGGATGGATCCAGATGTGGGGAGAAATGTAGAAGTGGGACAGATCCAGATGTGGTGACATATCCATATGTGCGAAGGATCCAGTTGTTGGGCAGCTGCATTTGGACCTATCCAGATGTAGGACAGATTCAGATGTGGATATGGATCCAGGAGTGACAGATCCAGCTGGCCAGGCCACATCTGGCCAGCAGTGGATATCAGTATGACAGTGAGGTCAGTCAGACGGTCCAAAAATCTGGTCTTCCAAGAGGTCATTCACCTCCCCTTCCTCCCCTCCACTCCCCTCCCCCTTGGCTCTTTCACTCTTCCCTCACCCCTCCCCTCTCTCTCTGCCTCTCCCCTTCCCTCTCCCCTCCTCTCCCCTCCATGCACCCCTCTGCCTCTCTCCTTCTCCCCTCACCCCTCCTCTCTCCCCCTCTCCCCTTCACCCCACCCCTCTTTCTCTCCCCCTCTCTCTGCCCCTCTCCCCTCTTCCCTCCTCTCCCACTCTCTCTCCTCTCCCACTCTCTCCTCTCTCCCCCTCCCTCCCCTCACTCATTCCTCTCTCCCCCCTTCCCTTACCCCCTCTCTCCACCTCCCTCTCCTCTCTCTCCCCTCTATCCACCCTCTCCTTCTCCTCTCTCACCCCTCCACTTTCCCTTTTTCTCTCCCCCTCTTTCCCCACTATATTCACCTCCCCCTCCTCTCTCACTCATCCCTCTCTCCCCCTCTCTCCACCTCCTTCCCCACTACCTCCCTCTCTCTCCCCTCTCCCTCTTCTCTCTCCCCCCCCCTCGCTTCACCTCCCCCTCTCTCCCCCTCTCCTCGGATCCCCCTCTACCCCCTCCCTCCCCCTCTCTCCTCTCTACCCTCTCTCCCTCCTCTACCCCTCTCTACCTCTCTCCTCTCTACCCCCTCTCCCCCTCTTCCTCACCTTCTCTCCTTCCCTCCCTCCTCTCTTCCCCTTCTTCCTCCCACCTCTCTTCCCCTAGTCCCCCCACCCTCTCCCCCACTCCCCCTTTCTCTCTAATTGAAACCCTAAAATGCATCCCAACAGGTCTGACTGAACAAGGTGATGGGGACAGATTCCACACCCATCCTCAGCCCATTTCCTTCATGCTCTCTCCGCAGGACTTACCTTTCTGCAGGGTGTAGGGAACCAGCATAAGGACCATGAGGAGCTGCAGAGGCGGAAGTCCTGCCCTGGGCATGGCTGGTACTGGATGCAGCCAGGAGATTGAAGATTGAAGGAGGCACAGAGTCACGGCGTCCCCTCGACAAGTAGCCGAGCTCGGGGGGTGGGGGGAATAGCCCTGCTCTTGTACCTCGTCCAGAGAGGAAGGAGGAGCTGAAAGGGGGCGGGGTGGGGGGTGTTGTCTGGACAGGATGTGTTCAGTGGCAGTGGTCCCAGCACAGAGACAGAAAGGGAGGGAGGGACACACTCTCACAGAAACACAGACACAGTCTCACACTCAAACACATTCACTCACACACTCAAACATACACTCACACGCACATAAACATTCCCACACAAACACACTCTCACATACAGACACAAACACAGACACACACACTGAGAAATAAACACATGCATGCACTCAAAAAATACTACAGCACAATGTGTCTGTGTGTGAGAGAGAGTGCGTTTGGCCCTTCTAGTCTGTGCAAAACCATTCTCCTGCCCCGTCCCACTGACCTGTCCCCAATCCATATCCCTCTGTATCCCTCCCATCCATATTCTTCTTAAAAGTTAAAACTGACGCCACATTCACCACCTCAGTTCGTTCCTCACCCCCACCGCTCTCTTTTTAAAGACGTTCACCTTCATATTCCCATAGAACACAGACTACAGCATAGTCCAGGCCCTTCAGCCCTCAGTGTTGCGCCGACCCATGTATTCCTTAAAAAATGTACTAAACTCTCCCTACCCCGTAACCCTCTATTTTTCTACCATCTGTGTGCCTGTCTAAAAATCTCCTAAATGCCCCCAATGTTCAAGCCTCCACCACCATCCCCGACAAGGCATTCCCGGCCCCCACAACACTCTGTGTAAAAAACTTACTCCAACGTCTCCCCTAAACTTCCCTCCCCTAAACTTTGTCCACACGTCAAGACTGAATAGTGTTCAATGGGAATAGTGTAGAAGGGTAAAGAGGTGTTGATGAGGCTCTATGGGGCACTGGGGAGACCTAATTCAGAGAACTGGGTGCAGTTTTGGGCTCCTTATCTTAGAAGGGAGGTAATGATGTTGGAGAGAGTCCAGAGAGATTTACCAAGATGATTCCTGGAATGCAAGGGCTAACATATGAGGAACATTTATCAGCTCATGGACTGTATTCATTGGAGTCGAGAAGAACGAGAGGGGATCTCATCGAGAAATTTCGAAGGCTGAAAGGATTGGACAGTGTTGATGTGAATAAGACATTTCACGGTGGGTGAATCCAGGACTAGAGGGCACGGTCTTAGAATAAGAAGGGACCCGTTTAAAACAGAAACTAGGAGAAATTTCTTTAGCCGGAGGGTCATGGATTTGTGGAATTCATTGCCACATACGGTTGTGGAGGTTTGATCATTGGGGGAGATTGATCAGGGGATCGAGGGATATGGGGGAAAGGCCGGAACTTGGAACTAGAGGTGAGAATGGATTAAGGTCAGGGTTGAGTGGTGGAGCAGACTTGATGGGCCGAATAGCTGCTTCCGTTCCTTGATCTTGTGATGTTTACTGATCCCGCCCTGGGTAACAGGTGTTGACTGTCCACCCTATCAATGCCTCTCAAAATCTTGTTGACCTCTATCAAGTCTCCTCTCATCCATCTACACTCCAAAAAGTCCCAGCTCTGTGAACCTTGCCCCATAAAGACTTGTGTTCCCGATCCTGGTGAAACCTTTCCCCACGTTTGTCACTGACTGCACCAAATCAGCAGGGAAGAAGTCCAACTTCAAATGCAGAAAATTAATTTTCATTGACGTGGTTTTGTATGTTAATCTTCTTCCTTGGCTTGGCTTCGCGGACGAAGATTTATGGAGGGGTAAATGTCCACGTCAGCTGCAGGCTCGTTTGTGGCTGACAAGAGCGATGCGGGACAGGCAGACACGGTTGCAGCGGTTGCAGGGGAAAATTGGTTGGTTGGGGTTGAGTGTTGGGTTTTTCCTCCTTTGTCTTTTGTCAGTGAGGTGGGCTCTGTGGTCTTCTTCAAAGGAGGTTGCTGCCCTCCAAACTGTGAGGTGCCAAGATGCACGGTTTGAGGTGATATCAGCCCACTGGCGGTGGTCAATGTGGCAGGCACCAAGAGATTTCTTTAGGCAGTCCTTGTACCTCTTCTTTGGTGCACCTCTGACACGATGGCCAGTGGAGAGCTCGCCATATAACACAATCTTGGGGAGGCGATGGTCCTCCATTCTGGAGACGTGACCTACCCAGCGCAGTTGGATCTTCAACAGCGTGGATTCGATGCTGTCGGCCTCTGCCATCTCGAGTACTTCGATGTTAGGGATGAAGTCACTCCAATGAATGTTGAGGATGGAACTGAGACAACGCTGGTGGAAGCATTCTAGGAGCCGTAGGTGATGCCGGTAGAGGACCCATGATTCGGAGCCGAACAGGAGTGTGGGTATGACAACGGCTCTGTATACGCTTATCTTTGTGAGGTTTTTCAGTTGGTTGTTTTTCCAGACTCTTTTGTGTAGTCTTCCAAAGGCGCTATTTGCCTTGGCGAGTCTGTTGTCTACCTCGTTGTTGATCCTTGCATCCGATGAAATGGTGCAGATGAGATAGGTAAACTGGTTGACTTTTTTGAGTTTTGTGTGCCCGATGGAGATGTGGGGGCGGGGGGGGGGGGGGGGCTGGTAGTCATGGTGGGGAGCTGGCTGATGGAGGACCTCAGTTTCTTCAGGCTGACTTCCAGGCCAAACATTTTGGCAGTTTCCGCAAAACAGGATGTCAAGCGCTGAAGAGCTGGCTCTGAATGGGCAACTAAAGTGGCATCGTCTGCAAAGAGTAGTTCACGGACAAGTTGCTCTTGTGTCTTGGTGTGAGCTTGCAGGCGGCTCAGATTGAAGAGACTGCCATCCGTGCGGTACCAGATGTAAACAGGCAAAATCTTCGCTAGGATTCTCCTAAATAGAATAATACCTAGTGTTGCCGAGAATGTTCTCCCAGAATCACAGTGTGGCTTTCGCGCAAACAGAGGAACTACTGACATGGTCTTTGCCCTCAGACAGCTCCAAGAAAAGTGCAGAGAACAAAACAAAGGACTCTATATCACCTTTGTTGACCTCACCAAAGCCTTCGACACCGTGAGCAGGAAAGGGTTTTGGCAAATACTAGAGCGCCTCGGATGCCCTCCAAAGTTCCTCAACATGGTTATCCAACTGCATGAAAACCAACAAGGTCGGGTCAGATACAGCAATGAGCTCTCTGAACCCTTCTCCATTAACAATGGCGTGAAGCAAGGCTGCGATCTTGCACCAACCCTCTTTTCAATCTTCTTCAACATGATGCTGAACCAAGCCATGAAAGACCTCAACAATGAAGACGCTGTATGTTAATGATATGACAGAAAATCACAAAACCAGTTTATATCTAAAAAAACGGCACGTGATAGGAAAGTTTGAAGGTGATGTTGGTGATCAGCAGCCCAAAATCCATCAAATACACCCAGAGGTGTTCAGGAAGCAACAGACTTCGTTGTCCGCTGCCATCGATTCTCAGCCTTGCGTCTCCATCGACAGCCTCTCTCCAGTTCTCTCCCAATCGGCCGTGCCAGCGCATGCTTGGTCTGTGGGATGAAAACCCGGAGCAGCCAGGACAAGGCCCAAGTGGTCACAGGCAGGCCATGTGGACCCCTAGCAGGCACTGAAAGTCCAGCCTGCAGAACCCGGTCCCAGAAGGAGCACCCTCTGGGCGCCCAGGGAACATTCGGCACTTGCCGATACCTGAGGCAGCTCCGTCCACCAGACCCAGGAGCACCTTCTTGCACCACTTGTGCTTCAGATCATTGGGGTGACCGTTGGCAAAGAGAAATCTTTTTTATTTAAATGTTATTTACGACACGGGGACATTGCAACTTGCACCACCCCGTTACACCCCATTCACCTAAAACCACCCCCCAACCCCCACATGTTTCAAACGGTGGGAGGGAACAAGATCCCTTGGGGAAAACCCACGCAGACAAATGAGACACATACCAGCTCCTTACGGGCAGAGCAGGATTCGAGCCGCGGTCGCTGCTGCAAAAACGGTGTGGCGCTAACCGCTATGCTAATGGTGCCATTTCATGGCAAAAGGGAGAATTCTGCTTCAGAGCAGTGACATTGGACATGATTTTCGGATTCCTGTGTTCCTTTTACCGATTCAAATTCTCCGCAATGTTTTAAAATCTCCGCGATGGTGAAAATGTTGGAAGCTTGGGTAAAAACCTTAACCCCTCGAGGCGTGGACTTTCAATCCACTTTCTGTGTCTGATTTAGTCAAAAACATTTCCCCTTTCACCCTTAACCCACGATCCCTGGTTTGTATCTCACCCACCCTCAGTGGGAAGAGCCAACCTACATTTACTGTCTGTCCCCCTCATAATTTTAAACACCTCTATCAAATCTCCCCTCATTCTTCTACACTCCAGGGAATAAAGTCCGAACCTGTTTAACCTTTCCCTGTAACTCAGTTCCTGAAGTCTGGGCAACATCCTAGTAAATCTTCTCTGCATCTTTCTATTTTATTCACATGTTTCCTATAGTTCATTGGCCAAAACTGCACACATTTCTCCAAATTTGGCCTCACCAATGTCTTGTGCAACTTTAACATAAAATCCCAACTCCTGCATTCAATAATTTGATTTATGAAGGCCAATGTGCCAAAAATTCTCTTTCCAACCCTGTCCACCTGTGACACCACTTTCAAGGAATTATGTCTCTGTGATCTCAATTCAAAAGTAGTTGAGGAAATCCCAAACTTGTATGTTCTTGACTTAATGTTGCAGAGGGAACTTCAACTATACACCCTACACTGGGAGTGTGTGACGGGATGGGAGAGATGAGTTTCACTCTGTGTCCCACCTTAGGAGTGTGTGAAGGAATGGAGGGGAGGGAGCTTCACTCTGTGTCCCACTCCGGGAGTATGTGACAGGATGGGGGAGAGGGGGCTTCACTCTGTGTCTCAACCTGGAAGTGTGTGACGGGATGGGGGGAGAGGGAACTTCACTCTGTGTCCCACTCCGGGAGTGTGTGATGGGACAGGGGATATAAGTTTCACTCTGTGTCCCACCCCAGGAGAGTGTGACTGAATGGGGGGGAGGGAGCTTCACTCTGTGCCCCACCCCGGGAATGTGTGATGGGATAGGAGGGGGGGGGAGATTCACTCTGCGGCCCACCCCAGGAGTGTGTGACAGGACAGGGGGAGAGGGAGCTTCACTCTGTTTCCCACCCCAGGAAGGTGTGACAGGACTGGGGCAGAGGGAGTTTCACTCCGTGTCCCACCCCAGGAGTGTGTGAAGAAACGGAGGGGAGGGAGCTTCACTCTGTGTCCCACGCCGGGAGTGTGTGATTGAATGGGGAGGGAAGGGAGCTTCAATCTCTATCCCACCCTGGGAGTGTGTGACGGGACTGGGAGAGAGGGAGCTTCACTCTGTGTCCCACCCCAGGAGTGTGTGACGGGATGTGGGGAGAGGGAGCTTCACTCTGTGTCTCAACCTGGGAGTGTGTGACGGGATGGGGGAGAGGGAACTTCACTCTGTGTCCCACTCCGGGAGTGTGTGATGGGACAGGGGATATGAGTTTCACTCTGTGTCTCACCCCAGGAGAGTGTGACTGAATGGGGGGGAGGGAGCTTCACTCTGTGCCCCACCCCGGGAATGTGTGATGGGATGGGGGGTGGGGGGAAGGAGATTCACTCTGTGGCCCACTGCAGGAGTGTGTGACAGGACAGGGGGAGAGGGAGCTTCACTCTGTGTCCCACCCGGGATTATGTTACGGGATAGGGGGGAGAGGGAACTTCACTCTGTGTCCCACCTTGGGAGTGTGTGACAGGATGGGGGAAGAGGGGCTTCACTCTGTGTCTCAACCTGAAGTGTGTGACGGGACAGGGGGAGAGGGAACTTCATTCTGTGTCCCACTCCGGGAGTGTGTGATGGGACAGGGGATATGAGTTTCACTCCGTGTCCCTCCCCAGGAGAATGTGACTGAATGGGGGGGGGGGAGGGACCTTCACTCTGTGCCCCACCCCAGGAAGGTGTGAGGGGACTGGGGCAGAGGGAGTTTCACTCTGTGTCCCAACCCAGGAGTATGTGACGGAATGTGGGGAGAGGGGACTTCACTCTGTGTCCCACCGGGAGTGTGTGATGGGATGGGGGGAGAGGGAGCTTCACTCTGTGTCCCACCCGGGAGTGTGTGATGGAACAGGGGAGATGAATTTCACTCCGTGTCCTACCCCAGGAGAGTGTGACTGAATGGGGGTGAGGGAGCTTCACTCTGTGGCCCATCCCATGCCCTGGGCAATGTTACTAAGTGGAACAATTGCTGCCAATGTCTGCTCTATGTTCTTTGTCGTGGAATGGGTTGATTTATTTAAGTGTGTCTGACTCGGGGTCCAGTTGGAACAGGCAAGGCAGACAACTTACAGATGGTCTTGAGAATTCATTGGCAAAGCATTCCTTTTGTTGGCCTGTCTCGGAATTTCAAGGAGATTTGTCAGTCAATCCAAGACAAATTGGCTCTCTCTCCCTGTCTCAGAAAGTTTGGAAATTTACAGTAGAGTCCAAGCCCTTTGGCTCATGATGTTGTACCGACCCATGTAAAGCAACTCAACCCTCTAACCCTTCCCTCTCAACCCCGTAACCCTCTATTTCCTTTCCATTCGTGTGCCTGTCTAAGAGTCTCCTAAATGTCCCCAATGTTCCAGCCTTCACCACCATCCCCAACAAGGGATTCCAGGCCCCCACAACTCTCCGTGTAATAAACGTACCCCTGACGTTCCCCCTAAAGAGAGGAGTGTAAAGAAGCAAATGCAAACGGACCATGCAATATGGAAAATGAATTTTCAGACATAAATGATGTGCTGAGTAAGTAATCGGACCATGGAACACTACATCACAGAAACAGCCCCGTTCGGCCCTTCTAGTCTGTGCCAAACCATTTTCCTGCCCCGTCCCACTGACCTGCACCCGGTCCAAATCCCTCCATACTCTCCCATCAATGTACCCGTCCAAATTCCTCTTCAATGTTAACATTGAACCCATATTCACCACCTCAGCTCATCCTACACCCCCACCATTCTGTGTGAAGAAGTTCCCCCAAAACGTCTCCCTTTCACCCTTAACCCATGTCTTCTGGTTTGGATCTCACCCCCCCACCCCTCAGTGGGAAAAGCTGACCTACATTTACTCTGTCTGTCCCCCTCATCATTTTAAACACCTCGATCAAATCTCCCCTCATTCTTCTATGCTCCAGGGAATAAAGTCCCAACCTGTTTAACCTTTCCCTGTAACTCAGTCACTGAAGTCCAGGCAACATCCTAGTAAATCTTCTCTGCATATTTCTCTTATTGAGATCTTTCTGGAGTTTGGTGACCAAAACTGTACACAATGCTCCAAATTTGGCCCCACCAATGTTTCTACAACTTTAACTGATACTCGATACTTTGATTTATGAAGGCCAATGTGCCAAAAGCTCTCTTTACAATCCTGTCCACCTGTGACTCCACTTTCAAAGAATTATGTATCTGTATTCCCAGATCCTTCTGTTCTACCACACTTCTCAGTGCTCGATCGTTCATCGTGGACATTCGACCTTGGTTTGCCCTTCCAAAATGCAACACCTCATACTTGTCTGCATCAATTTGCCAGGGTAAGATCAGCAAACACCAGAGGATGTGTGTACAAAGTGAAGGGAGGGAGGTTTATGGGAGATGTCAGGGGTACGTTTATTACACAGAGAGTTGTGGGGGCCTGAATGCCTTGCTGAGGATGGTGGTGGAGGCTAGAACATTGGGGGGTGAGGGAGCTTCACTCTGTCCCAACCAGGGAGTGTGTGACGGGACCGGGGGGGGGGGTGAGGGAGCTTCACTCTGTCCCACCCTGGCAGTGTGTAATGGGATGGGGGGGAGAGGGAGTTTCACTCTGTGTCCCACCCTAAGAGTGTGTAATGGGATGGGGAGAGGGAGCTGGCCAGCGATGTATCCCTGGGCCTGTTTGTGCAGCTGGACCCTGCTAACACTCGAGATGAAGGAGACTGAATGGGAGAGGGAATGGATCCAGAAAAAGCTTGACTGCCAACGCCCCAGAGTCGGGTTAGTCATGTCTGCTCCACCTCCCCTCTGTTCCCCACACCCGGTCTGACCGGCCTCGTTCCAGAACCCTCACCCAGGCCCCTCACTTGTGTGTGTGTGAGAGAGAGGGAAAGTGAGGGAGAGAGAGTGTGAGGGAGGGAAAGAGAGGGAGGGAGAAAAAAGAGTGGGAGGGAGGGAGAGAGAGGGAGGGAGAAAGAAAGAGTGGGAGGGAGGGAAAGATGGAGGGAGAGTGAGGAAATGGAGGGAGAGGGAGCGAGGAAAAGAGGGAGGGAGAGGAGAGTGAGAGGGAGGGGAGAGGGGAAAGGAGAGAGAAAGAAGAAGGGGGGGAGGGAGGGAGGGAGAGAGAGAGAGATAGAGAAAGGGATAGTGTATCTGTGAGGGTGAGACAGAGAGATTGTGTGTAATGGTGTCCATGAGGGTAAGTAGGTGTGACCATTCCTATTCCCCTCCCCCCTCCACCACAGGTAACCCGCGGACACCCCCGTGCCTGTTAATTCTCGGGACCACTCCTCAACACAAAACATCTGCCCCTCCTCGAACATCCAGGCCTTTTGCTCCCACCTCCTGCTGTAGTCAGAGGCATCGCCTGGAGCCAGGGCTCGAATCCTGCCCCACCTCTCACTCCACTCCTCACGCCCCTCTGGCCCCACTCACAATACCCAAAGGCCAAAGTGAGTGGAATAGACCCGTGAACGGTGGGCAGTGTCGTGGGATGGAGCGACCCCAGGGGATGAGGGTGGGGAGTGCAGAGGAACCTCGGGGTATGGGACACATACCGAATATTTAAAGGGATGGGGGTCCTACTGTGAAACTGAGGAACTGAGAGTGCAGGATCTTCAGACAGGGGCAAGGAAGATTCAACAGAAGATCTCAAGTGAGTCAGGGTCAAGAAGTTCACTCAAATGGCCTCTCCTTTCCAATATATCGAATGCCAGAATTTCAAGTATCATCTGTGAATCAGACAGAGAACATGATTGAAGTGAGAGATTCCACAGAGTTTATTTTTGGAAAGATTGAAGTGATTTATAATTCAGAGAGCATCTGGAGAATAAACACCGCCAAGAGTCATCTGAGGTCAGCTCGCAAATGCCAGTGCATTTTACAGCCTCCAAACTCTGGCCTGGGAGTGTGTGACGGGACAGGGGGAGAGGGAGCTTCACTCTGTGTCCCACCACGGGAGTGTGTGACAGGACAGGGGGAAGAGGGAGCTTCACTCTGTGTCCCACCCCGGAGTGTGTGACGGGACAGGGGAGAGGGAGCTTCACTCTGTGTCCCAACCCAGGAGTGTGTGACAGGACAGGGGGGGAGAGGGAGCTTCACTCTGTGTTATCGACCATCCACACCTGCCTCCTGGTATGTTCCTGATCTGTTGGACAGGTGTTTGGGGATATTTCTTCATAAGGATGAGGCGAGGATTCTTCATCCGTCAGCCGTGGAGCACCTTCCTTGGCTGACCTGTCCCTTTGCGATTCCTGAGCTCACCAGGACGCTCTTTCTTCCCAGTGACATTCCCAACTGTTGATGTTGGTAATATTAAGGTTTGGGCGATGTCTCTTCCTCTTTTATTCCTGTTCTTCAGCCGCATAATGTCTTCTTTGACTTTCATTGGCACAACTCTGGTCCTCATGTTGAAAAATGGCCACTACGGACTCCAAAGGTAATCAGAACCTTAGAATCACGCCTCACTCTCGTATACCTGGACCAATGAAGCATTAAAGAGACCCGAGTTCTTATAAACACCTGTGAGGCTAAATGCCCCAAACATTAGGGTGCTCTGAAATGAGGGGATGATCTATGAAAAATCCTGTAATTTCTATTTGGTCACACCAAAATGTCCACAAATAACCTTGAATAAAATCTGGAATGTGAACTTTAAATACATGGGATTTGTTTGATTACAAATTTAAAACTGTGGGGTACAAGGGCAAATAAAGGAAAAAGGTGTCTTTGTCCCGAATATTATGGAGGGCCCTTCTGTTCTTAAAGGCCAGGGAGAGACAGGGGGAATGAATGGGAGGAGGACAGACCAACAGACAAAAAAA
This sequence comes from Narcine bancroftii, assembly GCF_036971445.1. NCBI lineage: Eukaryota > Metazoa > Chordata > Chondrichthyes > Torpediniformes > Narcinidae > Narcine > Narcine bancroftii. The sequence continues at coordinate 230,946,771 of NC_091471.1, forward strand.
GGGTGTTTGTTGTATATGAGGCAAGAATTGACGTTGGGTCTGTGAACTACAGATTCCTGGGTGTCTGACAATTTGTCTAGGAGCCTCCATGTTGATGCCATCATGAAGAAGGTTCGCCAGCGGCTATACTTTGTGAGGTGTCTGAAGAGATTCAGTCGGTCACCGAAGACTCTTGTAAACCTCTACAGGTGGACTGTGGAGAGCATTCTGGCCAGTTGCATCACTGTCTGGTCTGGAGGCGCCAACTCTCAGGACAACAATAAACTCCAGAGGGTTGTGAACTTGGCTGCGACATCACAGGCACCAGATTTCACTCCATCGAGGACGCCGACATGAGGGGAGGTGTCGGGGAAAAGGTCCAGGTGCCTGAAGACAAGCTACTCAGCGGCACAAGGACGGCTTCTTCCCCTCCACCACCAGATTCCTGAACGGACAGTGAACAACAGACACTGTCTGACTTTTCGTGAACTGTTTTTATTTATCGTTCAAAGGTGGTTTATATGAACATTTGCACTTTGATTTTGCCACAAAACAAATTCATGACTTGTCCATGACAATAAATTTTGATTCTGAGATGGAGGGAAAAGGGGAGAGACAGAGCTGGGGGAAGTGAGGGGGAGGGGCGGTTTAATGACAGCTAGAGAGGTCGATGCTAATACCATCCGGTTGGAGGGCGCACAGATGGAATATGAGGTGCTGTTCCTCCAATTTGCGGGTAGTCTCAGTCTGGTGGATGATGAGACCGCGGAAGACAGTGGCAAGGGAGTGGGACAGGGAATTGAAATGGCCAGCCACTGGTGCTTGGCAAACTGATCTCCCAGTCTGCGTTCAGTCTCTCTAATGTAGAGACGACAATGGGAGCACTTGGTTGCTAGGCCCCAGGTTTGCTTGTTAAGTGCTGCACCCAGTTGCTCGGCACCACGCCCATTTGCTTGGCCCCACCCCCAGCTGCTACGCCATAAGCCCAATAGCTCAACCCCAAGCCCAGCAGCTAGGCCCCAGACCTGGCCACTAGGCCCAGTCCTAGTTGATTGGTCCCAGTGCCAGTTGCTACATACCAGTTCTAGTTGAAAGGTCCCAGGCCCAGTTCTTAGGCTGCAGGCCTCCCCTCCTCTGCACCTGCAGGCACCCCCTGCTCCCCGTGGGCCTTCTTGTGGCGTGATAGGCTGGAGGCGTACTTGAAGTCCTTGGTACAGAGAGCACAGCGGAAGGGGCGCCTGTCACCATGGCGCTGGCGGTGGGCGGCCAAGTTGCAGGCCTTGCCGAAGCGACGGCCGCAGAGGCCACAAGGGTAGGGCCTCTCGCCGGTATGGACACGCTGGTGGTCAGCCAGGTCCCGGGCCCTGACAAAGCCCCGGGCACAGTCGGGGCAGCGGAATGGCCTCTCGGGCCCGTGTCCCCGTTGGTGGACCAGGAGATCACTGGAGCTAGCGTACGAGCGACCACACAGGCTGCAGGGGAAGGGGCGGTGGGCAGCGTGGGTAGCGCGGTGGGCGGCCATCTTGGCGGGCGTAGCGAAGCGGCGTGGGCATCCCGGGCAGAGGTGAGGGCGTTCGCCCGTGTGGGCCCGCAGGTGCTTCGCTAGATGGCTAGGATAGTGGAAGGCCTTGGCACAGATGGGGCAGGGGTGGCGTGCGGATCCCTCGTCTCCGTGGCGGGCCCTCCGGTGGTCCGTGAGGCGGCTGGCATTGACATAGGCCCGGCCGCAGGCCCCGCATTCATGGGGGCGCTCACCCGTGTGAAGGCGCTGGTGGTCAGTCAGGCTGGAGGCGTAGCGGAAGCCCCGGCCGCAGTCGGCACAGCGGAACGGAAGGTCAGGAGCGTGCACGCGCTGGTGCTTCACCAGGGCGTAGGAACGCTGGAACGCTCGGCCGCACACTGAACACAGATATGGGCGCTCGCTCACGGGGGCTGGGGTACCTGCAAGGGGATGGATGGAGATGGGGGAGAAAGGAGGAGAGAGGGGGAAGGGGAGGAGAGGGGGGAGTGATGGGGAGAATGTGAGGAGAAGGGGAGGAGGAAGAGGGGGGGAGGAAGGGGTGGGGGAGATAGAGAAGGGAGATGGGGGAAGGGGAGAGAGATCAAGAATCAGGCTGCCCTGATACAGAAAATACTGCTGCCACTCCTCCCCTCTCCACCCTGCTAGCCCTTCTAACACCTGACCAGCTCCCTCATCTTTCTGCATTCCCTTCATCACCTCTCTCTCACCCTCCCTTTCCATCTCTGCTCCCTGGCTACTTCCCTCGTTCCCTCCCCCCATCTTCCCTGATTACTTTATATCTCCCCGCTCAAGACTGTCACAGGTTTTCTTGGCCCTTCTAGATTGTGTTGAACCATTTTCTTACCATGTCCCACTGATCTGCATCTAGACCCCCGTACCCCTCCCATCTATGGATCCATCCAAATTCCTCTTCAATGTTAACATTGAGCCCCCATTCACCACCTCAGCTCGTTCCACACCCCAACATGCTCTGTGTATAGAGGTTTCCCCTAAACCTCTCCCCTTTCACCCTTAACCCGTGTCCTCTGGTTTGGATCTCACCCACCCTCACTCTGTCTGTCCCCCTCATTATTTTAAACACCCCGATCAAATCTCCCCTCATTCTTCTATGCTCCAGGGAATAAAGTCCCAACCTGTTTAACCTTTCCCTGTAACTCAGTCTGGGCAACATCCCAAATCTTCTCTGCATCTTTCTATCTTCTTGAGATCTTTCCTGTAGTTCGGTGACCAAAACTGCACACAATGCTCCAAATGTGGCCTCACCACTGTCCGCCTGTGAGGCCAATTTCAGGGAATTATGTATCTGTATTCCCAGATCCCTCTGTTCTACCGCACTCCTCAGTGCCTGACCGTTCACTGTGGACGTCCTTTCTTGGTTTGTCCTTCCAAAATGCAACACCTCACACTTGTCTGCATTAAATTCCAGCAATGATCCCTGAGGGACCCCACTAGTCACAGGCCTCCAGTCTGAGCATTGTCCACCACCGCTCTCTGGCTTCTCCCATCCATCCAGTGGGACATATCAATATCCTTCCTGTAGTTCTCTCCCTCTGGCCTTGCCCCATTGCACCGACGGACACCGATCCTCTGCCCCTCCCCCTCCGGTCTGCCCCCACCCCACCAGCGGACTCCATCCCTCCCCATCCTGTCACCCCCTACCCCACTGCCTTACCTTGCTCCCCCTCTCCCGAGGAAGCCCCCTCATCCATCTGCGAGGCTTCTCAGTGCCAGAGATCTGTGCAACACACCTTTCCTGCATGGGTGTGACTGCGCCACTGCAGTCCGTCAGGCTGCAAGGTTGCCGTGGGGTTCCCCCCCTTCCGACGGTCCCCTATTTAATGCAACAAAGCCCTCAATTAAATGCATCAACTCCAGGGGATAGGCAGCGACCTGTCGTTCAGTGTGTCGAGCCCAGATGAAGCGTGCCAATCACAGATCCCATGTGACAGATTAACATCAAATGCATCCCAGCGCGATTAACTGAGCCAAACTAACTTTAGATCTGCCAGTGCCTTGAATGCGCCAGACTTGTATTAAATGCATCAACGTGTTAAAATGTCGGAGGAGTCACGTGATGGAGTAGTGGCCGGTCAGGGAACTCCAGCCCTCTCCGGAAAAGTTTAAAAAACACAGAGAAAACACAAAGGCACAAACACAAAAATTAAAATAAAGTAAAAGTAAAGGTGGGAAGAAAATGGCAGCGAAGAAAGAAAAGTGAAAAGCAACGGGAAGAAGAGAAGAAGAAAAGACATCGGAAGAAGAAGGTGAAGGCCTTACCTGTCTGAGGAGGCCCGCTGCGGAGAGAGAAGCCCGCTCCCTCAGGTCAGTCGAAGTCCCGAGCTCGGGACTACAAAAATGGCTCGCGGAGCCAAGCAAAAGTACGCGATGCGCAAGACGGAAAAAACACTGACGGGAGGGGGGACCAGCTGAGGAGTCGATCTCCACAGCTGAGAATGACAGCTACAACACAACAACAAGAAGAGAACATAGAAAATAACGAGAACAAGAAAGAAGAGAGTAAAAAGAAATCAAGGAAACAACAGATGACCAACCCAGAGGAAGAAGAAGAAGAAGAACATAGAGAAATGGAAGAAGAAGGGAAGGGCAAGACAATGGATATATTTTTTTATATAGAATATATGGAATCAGTAAAAGAATGGCAATCACAAGAATTTAGTGAAATAAAAAGAAGAATTAAAAGTACAGAAGAAAAAATGAATAGATTAGAGATGGTCATGTCAGATATAGGAAAAAGAGTGGACAAGGTGGAAGAACGAGAAACAGCTGTAGAAATGGAAGTAGAGGACATAAAAGAGAAATTAGAAGAATCTAATAAAAAAGTTAAAGAGACACAAGAGCTGTTAGCTCAGAAGATAGATATAATGGAAAATTATAATAGAAGAAATAATATAAAGATAGTGGGCCTTAAGGAAGATGAAGAAGGCAAGAATATGAGAGAATTTATAAAAGATTGGATCCCCAGGGTCCTAGGAAGACCAGAATTACAGGAAGAAATGGAAATAGAAAGGGCACATAGAACATTAGCCCCTAAACCACAGCCACAACAAAAATTTTAGTAAAATTCCTAAGATATACAACAAGAGAAAATATATTGGAGAAAGCAATGAAGAAAATAAGAGAAGACAAAAAGCCACTGGAATACAAAGGTCAAAAAAATTTTTTCTATCCAGACATAAGTTTTGAACTCCTGAAAAAGAGAAAGGATTTTAATACAGCAAAAGCGATCCTATGGAAAAAAGGATATAAATTTATGTTAAAGTACCCAGCAGTACTTAAAATAGTTATTCCAGGGCAGCAAAGCAGACTATTCTCGGATCAGGAGGAAGCACGAAAATTTGCAGAACAACTACAAAACAGACAGAGAGATGAAGACATGTAACGAGAGCAAAAATGACCACGAACTATATGTATGTGTGTATATGGGTATATGTATGTGTGTGTGTGTGTGTGTGTGTGTATATATATATATATGTATATATATATATATATATGTGTGTGTGTGTGTATATATATATATATATATATATGTATATATATATATATATGTGTGTGTGTGTATATATATATATATATGTATATATATATGTGTGTGTGTATATATATATATATGTATATATATATGTGTGTGTGTATATATATATATGTATATATATATGTGTGTGTGTGTGTGTGTGTGTGTGTGTATGTATATATGTGTGTACATGAGTGTATGCGTATTTAAAGGAAAATATATAGAGTATAGATAAGAATTAATAAGGGAAAGGAAGGGAAGAGAGGAAGTAAGGAGGGAATTAAAAGAGTGACCTTTGTTATATATGAAAATTAAAATCTTTTCCGGGGGGGCTGGGTGGGGAGGAGTTACGGTCACTGCGAAATCAGTTGACGCTTGCCAGTGAATTCGCAAATCCAAATGGAGAGGGGAGATGTGGTTGCCCGACAAGGGATAAAGGACAACTCAGAAAGGGGAGGGGATAGTGGGGTTAAAGAAATTTTAGATAGGAGAATAAGGGAAATGTTTGATGTTTTAGAAATGTTGTCTTATAAAGTGTTCAAAACAAGAGAGCAGAAATGGATAAGAAGGAAAGGTGATGCGCCACCAGTTGGAGAGTTAAAGAGTTGTTATTTGACTGCTATACCACCAGTTATATCAGCTCTTCCAGATACTGATGTAACGAAGCTTTTAAAGGAGTTTTGGATCAAAGATAACCCTGATCATCAGCCTCCTGATACTTCTGGGGGGGTCTGTGGCAGGGGCTCTTACACAGAGTCAAACTGCAAGAAAAGCTATTAAATTAAAAGAAGGGATAGAAGGTCCTCTGATACCACAAGAACAGTAGGATCCCACCATGTCTGGATCTACTGATGTTGATATACTTTTCAAGAGTCTTGAACATAAGATATTTTCTTCAATGATGCATTTAGGTGATTCTATGAATAATCTTACTTCTAAGATTAATGCATTGGTGGATGTCAATACTCAACAGATGGCTGATTATGGAGCTTTTAAAATCGAAACTATTGAAAGACTTGAGATGTGTGATCAAGGATTATCTGATGTACAAGATCAATTGCAAGATGTGAATAAAACAATTGAAACGTTACAGATTCAGAATAAAAATTTAGCAAAAAAGGTTAATTATTTGGAGAACCAATCCAGACGGAATAATGTGAAAATTGTAGGCTTGCCAGAAGGCATAGAAGGGCCAGATCCAAGAAAATTTTTCACTGAATGGATTCCACAAGTGTTGGGACAAGATAAGTTTTCTGAAGGTTTAATATTGGAACGGGCTCATAGAGCTTTGAGAAGGAGACCTTTTTCAGGAGAGAATCCAAGACCTGTTCTGGTTCGCTGTTTAAATTACTGTGATAGAGAGACTATTTTACGTATGGCTATTAGAAATGCACAGCAAAACAAATCTCCTTTGATGGTTCAGAGTAATCGTGTTTTCTTCTATCTGGATTTGAGTCAGGAAATTATGTTTCAACGACGTGAATTTAATTCTGTGAAAGAATTATTGTGGAAAAAAGGATATAAGGCAACATTTAGATACCCTGCGGTACTGAAGATTTTTCAGGATGGATATCAACCAAAGTTCTTTGATAATCCTAAAGAAGCTATGGATTTTGCTCAGTCTTTACCAATTACGCAATTCCAGGAACGACGTAGTCCTCCACGGTCTCCAAAGAGGGCAGAGCTGCAAGAAGGGAATTTGATTTCTGGAAGAAATGGAAGAAACGGTGGTCGCAATGGCAAAGGAAACTCATTTAATAGATAAGGAACATTTGAAACTCAAACGTGAATGGGTTGGGCACGTTTTTTATTCTTCGCTTAATTCTAAAGCAAAAGGTGTGGCAATTTTGGTACATAAGAATCTACCATTTTAGTTACAGAATGAAGAGAAAAATGGTGGAAGATTATTAAAATTAAAATGTACAATCTTTAATGAGGCATGGACTTTGCTTGATGTTTATGCTCCAAATGTTGAGGATACAGCTTTTGTTGTGGATATGTCTTTATTACTTGGACAATCGAACTCTAATGTGATGTTGGGGGAGATTTGAATGTGGTGTTGGAGCCTTTATTGGATAAATACTCAAGAGTAATTAAGAAGTCTAAGATGGCAATCCAAGTGATTAATATGATGGCAGATTTGAATTTAATTGATATTTGGCGAAGAGTTAATCCTACAGAGAAAGATTTTTCTTTTTATTCCTCGCGACATAATTCTTTTTCTAGAATTGATTATTTTTTAATATCAGCACATTTGCAGGATAGGGTTACATCTGTGGAGTATAAGGCTAGATTGGTTTCGGATCATTCATTATTATTATTAGAATATTTGAGTTCACAAGATGTTCAGAAAGCTTCAAGATTGAGATTTAATACTATGCTATTACGACGCGAATTTAATTCTGTGAAAGAACGGTTGTGGAAAAAAAGACATAGGGCAACATTCAGGTATTCTGCGGTACTGAAGATTTTTTAGGATGGAAATTAGCCAAAATTCTTTGACAATCCTAAAGAGGTTATGGACTTTGCTTAGTTTCTACCAATCATGCAGTTTCAGGAACGATGTAGTCCTTCAAGGTCTCTAAAGAGAGTAGAGATGTAAGGTAGTATCCAGATTTTTAAAAGAAATGGAAGCAATGGTGATCGAAGTGGTAACGTTGATTTTAAAAAATAAATCTTTTATCTTTTTTTTGAAAAGAGTTTAAATAGTTTAAATAATGATGATAGTTTAATGAAATGGGAGATGGGAGAGGGAACTGGGTGGGCACTAGTTTCCAGAAGTCATCAGCTACCTGTGAGTTATCTCACACCCAATATTTTGGGGAAGTTACTGCTTTGGGCGATTTAAACAGGAGGAGGTAGTTGTGACCTCCGACCTGTTTTTTTTTCTTTTTAATTTTTGGGTTAAGAAGTGAAGGTTTTTTTAATTATTTTTTAAAAATAAATAATAATTATTTTTTTTAAACTCTTTTTGTTTTGATTGTAATTGAGAGGGAATTAGGAGGTTTTTTCTCTCTCTTTTTTTTCTCTTTTTTTGGGGGGGTTCTTTTTTCTCTTTTTTCTTTCTTTTGTAAGAGGATGATGTCACAGAAGATAATAAGTCAAAAATTGAGGATGTTGAATTAGATGAAGAGGAAGATGAGGGGAAAGGTGATAAGAAGAAGAAGAAAATTAAGTACAAATACATTGAGGGAGAAGAGTTTAATAAAATTAAGTTAATTTTGATAGAGAATTTTGAAGATGTTATAAATGAAGAATATGGAGAATTTTATAAGAATTTAAACTTGTTTTTCTTTTTTTTTCTTTTTTTTATATAAGGGGAGGGGAAGGGAATAAAAAGTTTATCTGATTGTTTTACTAAGGGATGTTTTTGTTCTCTCGATGAATTATAAAGGAAACTTGGTATTAATGGAAATTCTGTATTTATGTATTATTATGATTTTTTGTATAACAGATATGTGGTTGATATATGATTTTAATATTTGAATTTAGTTTTAAAGTGGAATTCATTTGTTAAATACATGAATTATGTTTTATTTAAATATATGCTTAAGAGTATTATTTTAGTATTGATATTTTTTTTGTTGTTAGTAATTTTTTTGTTGTTAAGTTTTATCCTTTTTTTCGTAAGTGGGGTTTATTCTATTTTATTTACAACATTGTTAATTAATTCTTCACTCTTTATTTTGGGGAGGAGGGTTGGATTAATTTTAAATTAGATGATTAATGTTGTGTTATAATTATTGGGGGGGATAATTTATGTAGTTTAATGATGTAGTATTCTAATTTTTATTATCTTATTTTTTATTATTTCTTTAAATGTAATTTTTATTTTATTCATGTCATAAAATTTTAAATAAAGTTTAAAAAAAAAGAAGGAAAGGTGATGATGAGGAAATGGAAAGGGAAGATAAACAAAGTAAGAAATGGCTATGTTGAACTATATGACATTAAATATTAACGGAATACATAACCAAATCAAAAGGAAGAAACTGCTAAATTTACTGAAAAAAGAAAAAATTGATATAGCATTCGTGCAAGAAACACATTTAACTGAAATGGAGCACAAGAAATTAAAGAGAGATTGGATAGGACATGTAACAGCAGCGTCATATAATTCAAAAGCTAGAGGAGTAGCTATATTAATCAGTAAAAATGTACCAATTAAAATAGAAGAGGAAATAATAGATCCAGCAGGGAGATATGTAATGATAAAATGTCAGATATATTCGAAGTTTTGGAATTTACTCAATGTATGTTCACCTAACGAAGAAGATCAAAAATTTATGCAAGATATTTTTTGAAGATAGCAGACACGCAAGGTAACATACTAATAGGAGGGGATTTCAACCTTAATTTGGATTCAAACATGGATAAAACTGGGAAAAAATTAACAGAAAGAACAAAGTAACCAAATTTATAATTAAATCGATGCAAGAAATGCAACTTTTGGATATATGGAGGAAACAACACCCAAAGGAAAAGGAATATTCATATTATTCGGGTAGACAAAAAACATACTCAAGAATAGACGTATTCCTGTTATCAGCTTGCATGCAAGAAGAGTAAGAAAAACAGAATATAAAGCTAGAATATTATCGGACCACTTACCCCTGATATTGTTTATACTATGGGACGCAATGAAAGCGTTCATCAGAGGGCAAATAATAAGTTATGTAACCAAGATGAAGAAGGACTACAATCAGGAAACAGAGCAGTTGGAAAGGGAAATAGTAAATATAGAAAAAGAATTAGCAATGAAGGAAGACACAACTAAAAGAAGAAAATTGGCAGATAAAAAATAAAATATGAAACACTACAAACATATAAGGTGGAGAAGAACATAATGAAGACAAAACAGAAATATTATGAACTAGGAGAAAAAACGCACAAATTCTAGCATGGCAGCTTAAGACAGAACAAACTAAGAGAATCGTATTGGCATCAAGGAAAAAAGACAAACAAATCACATATAATCCAACGGAGATTAATGAAAACTTCAGAGAATTCTACGAACAATTATACCAAACTGAAAACGAAGGGAAAGAAGACAAAATAGATGAATTTTTAACTAAAATTGAACTACCGAAATTACAAATAGAGGAACAAAATAAATTAACAGAACCATTTGAAATAGTAGAAATACAAGAGATAATAAAAAAACTACCGAATAATAAAACACCAGGAGAGGATGGATTCCCAATAGAATTCTATAAAACATTTAAAGATTTATTAATTCCTCCCCTCCTGGAAGTAATCAACCAGATTGATAAAACACAAAGCTTACCAGATTCATGCAAAACAGCAATAATTACAGTAATACCAAAGACAGGGAAAGATCCACTCGCACCAGCGTCATATAGACCAATATCTTTACTTAACACAGATTATAAGATAATAGCTAAGCTATTAGCAAACAGATTAGCCGACTATGTACCAAGAATAGTAAATCTAGACCAAACTGGATTTATTAAAAAAAGACGAACAACAGAGAATATTTGTAAATTTATTAACTTAATTCATGCAGTAGAAGGAAATAAAGCTCCAACAGTAGCGGTTGCTTTAGACGCAGAGAAGGCCTTTGACAGAGAAGAATGGAATTATTTATTCAAAGTACTACAAAAATTCAGTTTACCAGAGAACTATATTAATTGGATTAAAGCATTATATAAGGGGCCATTGGCGAAAGTGACAGTAAATGGATATATATCAAAACAATTTAACTTAAGCAGATCAACAAGGCAGGGATGCCCACTATCACCCTTATTGTTCACGTTAGCTATAGAACCACTAACAGAATTGATAAGAACAGAAAATAAAATAAAAGGGATAAAAATAAAAGACAAGGAATATAAAATCAGTTTATTTGCAGATGACGTTATAGTATACTTAGCAGAACCAGAAATATCAATAAAAAAATTACATAAGAAATTGAAGGAATATGGAGAAGTGTCGGGATACAATATTAACGCAAATAAAAGTGAAGCAATGCCAATGAATAATGCGGATTTCTCAAAATTTAAGAAAGAACCACCATTCAAATGGCAAATGCAAGCAATATGATACCTAGGTATACAAATAAATAAAAACCTCTGCAATCTATATAAACCCAATTATTATCCACTAATGAAAAAATTACAGGATGACTTAGAGCATTGGAAAGACTTACCACGAACACTAATAGGAAGGATAAACTGTATTGAAATGAACATTTTCCCAAGGATACAATACCTATTTCAGGCATTGCCAATACAGTTGACAGAGAAATTCTTCAAGGAGTTAAAGAAAATAATAAGGAAATTCTTATGGAAAGGGGGGAAACCGGGGATAGCACTAGATAAATTAACAGAATGGTATAAACAAGGAGGCTTACAACTGCCAAATTTAAAAAATTATTATAGAGCCACACAATTAAGATACCTATCAGATTTTTATCAAACAAGGGAAAAGCCAGATTGGACTAGATTAGAACTAGATAAAATAGGGGAGAAGATACCCGAACATATATTATCTAAATGGGATGAAAAATTGGTTCAACGTAGGAATTCTACAGTATTATATCATCTGCTCGATATTTGGAACACACATGTCAAACTCTGCCCCGTGGGCCAAATTTGGCCCGCGATATAATTATATTTGGCCCGCAAGATCATATAAAAAATGTATTAGAGGTGGCCCGCTGGCCGCCGCGCCAGTATAGCGCATGCACAGTAACCGCTGTGTCCCAGGGTGAGAGAGAGAGAGAAAAATCCTGGTCCTTGAAAAGTAGTGGTGGGTGGTTTTATAAACACGCTGTTGTGTCCCCCCGCCCACCCCCCCCCACCGTAGCGCGGCCTGGCCGGTGTCAGGGGAAGCCAAGGCCGCTTCCCTGCGCCCGGAACCCCAGTGGCACAGCGTTTCTTGGAGCTGCAAATGGAGTCGGGACACCGGAGGGAAGATTGGGGTTCCCCGCCGTGCGATGGGGGCGCCGGGCGCCGGTCACCCTGCGCCTTCCCACCAGTCCAGCGGCGGATGCCCGGAGTACACATGGAGAGTGAGGCTGGTCGGGCAGGTAGGGTGGAACCCCCCGCCAATCTCGGGAGTGGCGTGGACTGGATCGGGATTAGCCGCGCTCACCTGCTCCTCCACCGCAGACCGGGATCCCAGCGCGGTCCTGAGCATGGAGACTGCCCTGGAAAAGTCCTGGGACACCGGCACGGAAAGAAAAGGGGGTCCGGGAGAAACTCAGCAGGTCAAGGGGGGTCCGGGAGAAACTCAGCAGGTCAAGAGATGTCCGGGAGAAACTCAGCAGGTCAAAGGGGGATCCAGGAGAAACTCAGCAGGTCAAGGGAGGTCCGGGAGAAACTCAGCAGGTCAAGGGGGGTCCGGGAGAATCTCAGCAGGTCAAGGGGGGTCCGGCAGAAACTCAGCAGGTCAAAGGGGGTCTGGGAGAAACTCAGCAGGTCAAGGGGGGTCCGGCAGAAACTCGGGTCTGACCTCGCCAGGACCGTTGCCCACTCCCCCTCACTGCCACAGGCCGACCCGCGACTCACGGTGACGGGGCCGCTGATCCGCCGAGATGCCACCCTGCAGCGAGAGCCGATGCCCCCGCACTGTCGTTGTCCAACCCGATCGCCTGCAAACCCCGCCCTCCCGCACACAGGCCTGAGTAAGGATTATGAACTTTAATCTCAGGATAAAACGATCTTCCAATAGTTTCAAGTCACAGTGATAAATATATTCCTGGTTAAAAATGGTCCTGCACCTGGATACAAGCTCATTAGGTATAAAACTTGAAAAGTGTGTAAATCAAAGGATATCTGTACCAATAGAAAAAGGGCATGGCAAATAAGCCTGCTAGAGTTCATGCCCACAGTCAGTCACCCATTTGATTGTTTCAGGAATCATGTTATTCTCCCACATTCTCAATAGCTCTCAGATTTTACTATTCGACAGCACACTAGCAACATTTGACAAATCCTCTATAGAGAAATATTATTCATTGAATATTTTATTTCTCATTTGTTAATGCTTCTGGAAAGAGTTTATCCAAAACTATTATTAAACATTTATTTTAATAAGAAAAAGTTTAACATTACATATGTTGAAAGAAGAGAAAACATGCAGATGTTGTTGAAAATTTTCAATAAATATTTAGTTCGGCCCTCGACATAGTCCAAGTTTTTAATTTTGGCCCTACGTGAATTTGAGTTTGACACCCCTGATTTTGAAGAAGATTCATGAAGAAAGCAATAAAACAAATTACCAACTACCAAAACTAATACTGACGCAAAATCAGCTAATCCCTTTTACAATAGATAACCTTTCCTTTAGAGAATGGGAGAAAAAAAGGATCAAAAGAATAGAAAATTGCTTTTCAGGAAATAAATTATTATCCTTTGAACAAATGAAGGATAAATATAATATAACTCACGATACAGTGTTGGCATACTACCAACTGAAATCCTACTTGAAGGACAAATTGGGAAGCAGTCTGAGGTTATCAGAGGGAAGTAATTTTGAATATGTGATTACAGACACAATGATAATCAAAAAATTTATAATAAACATGTATATTAAACTGCAAGAAAAGGAGAATGAGGAAACAAATGGTAAAACTAAACAAAAATGGGGACAAGATTTAAACATAAAGATAAAGAAGGAAACATGGGAAAAGTTATGCTCAGGAACTATGAGAAATACAATAAACACGAGGTTACGTATGATACAATATAACTGGATACACAGGCTATATATTACACCTCAAAAGTTAAATAAATGGGACCCAACAGTATCTGACAGATGTTTTCGCTGTAAAAAAGAAATGGGAACAACAATTCATGCAATCTGGACATGTGAGAAAGTGAAAAAATTTTGGGAAGATCTAAACCAGATATTAAATAAAATCACAAAAAGCAATATATCAAAAAACGCAGAGATCTTCCTCCTAAGTAACATAAAAAAACAAAGAATTAGGACTTGATTTGGATGGTGCACAAAAAAGATTTGTTAGGATAGCCCTAGCTGTAGCAAAAGAATGTATTATGTCAGCCTGGAAATTAGAAGATAACTTGAGAATACAACAATGGTATATAGAAATGAATAAATGTATTCCATTAGAAAAAATAACATATAATTTAAGAAATAATATTACAATATTTGAACAAATATGGGAGCCATACATGAAACACAATAGAGAAAACCTACCGGGGACATCTACCACCTAAAATGACAGAAGGAGAAGGGAATGAAAGGAATTGACTCAGTGGAATTTCTTGTTTATTTTTATTGAGTGACGACATTGTTTGACGGATTTAATGTATCTTAGATTCTGAACTTTAAATGAATGGGAGGGGAGGTAGGGAGGGTGGGATGGGAAGAGGGAGGGGGGGGAGAAAACGACACTGTATATATTTGAAAAGAAAAATGTATTTATCTTGATCAATGTGGTTTATAGTGTGAAAAATAAAAATTTTTTAAAAATGTGTTAAAATGTCCCAAATATTAAATACACCACATCCAACAAAAAGCAACAAACCCCCCTCTTCCTTGTCTCCTTCCTCATCTCTCTCCCCTTCCCTCGTCTCCTTCCCCAGCTCTCTCTCCCCTCCTTCCCCATCCCTTGTCTCCCTCCCCAGCTATGTCTCTTCCCCCATTCCCGTCCCAGTCTCCGACCGCAGCTCTCTCCACCCCTCTTCTTCCTCCAGCTCTCTCTTACCTATCCCCGTATCCTTCCCGAGCACTTTCCCTCCCCTCGTCTCCTACCCCCAGTTCTCTTTCTCCCCTCTCCTCATCTCCCTCCCCATCCCTCATCTCCTACCCCTAGCTCTCTCTTTCTCTCTTACATTGTCAGTCAGACCTTCGCCCAGCTCGCTCGCTCTGTCCCTCTTCCCTACCGGTCTCCTTACCTCAGCTCTCTCTCTCACACGCCTTTTCCCCATCCCTTGTCTCCTTCCCCCCAGCTTTCTTTCTCCACCCCTTCCCCCTCATCTCCTTCACCCAGGCCACTTCCCCATCCCCAACTCCTTCCCCCAGCTCTATTTCTCTCTCTCACACCCTTCCCCGTACCTCTGTCCTTTGCCCAGCTCGCTGGCTCTTTCCCTCTTCCCCATTCCCGTATCCTTCCCCAGCAGTCTCTCTCACCCCCTCTACCCAATCGCTGTCTCCTTCCCCCAGCTATTTCCCCCTTTCTCTCCCCTCATCTCCTTTCCCCAGCTCTTTCCCTCCCTGTCTCCTTCCCCAGCTCTCTTTCCCGCCTTTCCCTCCTCTCATCTCCTTCCACCAGCTCTTTTCCTCTCCTTGTCTCCTCCCCCAGCTCTCCGCCATCTTTCCCTCCACATCTCCTTCCCCACCTCTTTCCTTCTGCCTCCTTCCTCCAGCTCTCTTTATCTTCCTGTCTCCTTCTACCCACTTTCCCTCTCGCGTCTCCATCCCCCAGCTCTTTCCCTCCCCCTTGTCTCCTTCTCCCAGCTCTCTTGCCTTCCCCTCATCTCCTTCCGCCAGCTCTTCCCTCCCCTCATCTCCTTCGCCAGCATTCCCTCCTCCGTCTCTTTCCCCCAGCTCTTTCCCTCCCCACATCTCCTTCTCCCAGCTCTTTCCCCCCACTTTACCTCCGTCTCCTTCCCAAGCTCTTTCCCACCTTTCCCTCTCCCATCTCCATCCCCCAGCTCTTTCCCTCCCGTCTCCTTCTCTCAGCTCTTTCGCTCCCCTCATCTCCTTCCCCAAGCACTTTCCCTCCCCTCGACTCCTTCCCCCAGCTCTTTCCCTCCCGCTTCTCCTTGACCCAGCTCTTTCCCTCCCCGACTCCCTCCCCCAGCTCTTTCCCACACGCATCACATTCCCCCAGCTCTTTCCCTCACGCGTCACCTACCCCCAGCTCTTTCCGTACCCTTGTCTCCTCCCCACAGCACTCTTTCCATACCCGTCTCCTTCCCCAGTTCTTTCCCATCCCATCTCCTTCCCCAGTTGTTTCCCATCCGGTCTCCTTCCCACACCTCTTTCCCTCCCCTGTCTCCTTTCACCAGCTCTCTTAACCTCCCCGTCTCCTTCCCCAGCTCTTTCCACCCTCTTTCCCACTCCTTCCCCCAGCTCTTTCCCCCCTTTCTCTCCCCTTGTCTCCTTCTCCCAGCTCTTTCCCTCCCCAATCTCCTTCCCCAGCTCTTTCCCTCCTGTCTCCTTCCCCCAGTTCTTTCCCTCACCCTCTTTCTCTTTCCCTCCCCTCCCCTCATCTCCTTGCTCCATCTCTTCATTCCTCCTCTGCTTCTCCTTCCCCCAGCTCTTTTCCCCTTCCTTCAGCTCTTTCCACCTCCCTTGTCTCCTTCCCCATGCTGTCTTCACCCCTCTTTCCCTCCCCTCAATCTCCTTTCCCCAGCTCTTTCCCTCCCCATCTCCTTCCTCCAGTTTTTCCCTCCCCCCTCGTCTCCTTCCCCAGCTCTTTCCCCCTTTCCCTCCACTCGCCTCCTCCCCGCAGCTCTTTCCCTCCCAGTCTCCTTCCATGCACTTTTCCTCTCCCGTCTCCTTTGCCCAGCTCTTTTTCGCTCCCCCTGGTCTCCTTCCCTCAGCTCTCTTTCCCTCCCCTCGTTTCCTTCCCCAGCACTCTCCCTCCCCTCATCTCCTTTCCCCCAGCACATTCCCCCCAATTTCCCTCCCTGTCTCCTTACCCCAGGTCTCTTTCCCTCCCCCTCGTCTCCTCCCCCCAGCTCTTTCCCTCTTTCCCTCCCTTCATCTCCATACACAAGCTCTTTCCGTCCCTCTTCTCCTTCCCCAAGCTCTTTCCCTCTCCTTCCCCCAGTTCTTTCCCATCCATTCTCCTTCCCCCTGCTCTCTTTCCCTCTCTTGTCTCATTCCCCCAGCCCTCTTCCCCCCCCCTTCTACATCCCTCAGCTCTTTTCCTCCCCAGCTCTTTCCCTCCCCTCATCTCCTTCCCCATCTCTTTGTCCCTACCCCTCGTCTCCATACCCCAGCTCTCTTCCCCAGCTCTCTTCTCCAGCTCTTTCCACCTCCCCCGTCGACTTCCCCAAGCTGTCTTCCTCCGTCTTTTCCTCCCCTTGTATCCTTCCCGAGCTCTTACCCCCATCTCCTTCCCCAGCTCTCTTTTCCTCCCCACATCTCTTTCCCCATCTCTTTGTCCCTCCCCCTCGTCTCCTTCCCCAGCTATCTTTCCCTCCCCTCGCCTCCTTCTATCAGATCTTTCACCCTCTTTCCCTCCCCTCATCTCCTTCCCCCATCTCTTTGTCCCTACCCCTCGTCTCCATACCCCAGCTCTTTCCACCTCCTTCGTCGACTTCCCCAAGCTGTCTTCCTCCCTCTTTCCCTCCCTTTGTCTCGTTCCCCATCTCCTTCCCCCAGCTCTCTTTCCCTCCCCATCTCCCTCCCCATCTCCTTCCCCCAGTTCTCTTGCACTCCACGTCTCCTTCCCCCAGCTCTTTCCCTCCCCCTTGTCTCCTACCTCCAGCACTCTTTCCTCCCTCTGTACCTCCCTTTGTCTCCACCCCCGGCTCTTTCCCTCCCTTCTCCCTCCCCCATTCTTTTCTTCCCCATCTACTTCCCACAGCTCTTTACCTCCCCATCTCATTTCCCCAGCGTTTTCCCTCCCCACATCTCCTTCTCCCAGCTCTCTTTCCCCCCTTTCTCTCCCCTTGTCTCCTTCTCCCAGCTCTCTTTCCCCCCTTTCTCTTCCCTTGTCCCCTTCTCCCAGCTCTTTCCCTCCCCTTGTCTCCTTCCCCAGCTCTTTCCCAACCCACGTCTCCTTCCCCAGCTCTTTCCCTCCCCACGTCTCCTTCCCCGCCTCTCCCTCTCCTGTCTCCCTCCCCCAGCTTGCTTTCCCGCCCCTCATCTCCTTCCCCAGCTCTTTCCCGCCTTTCGCTCCTCTCATCTTACACCAGCTCTTTCCCTCTCCTTGTCCCCTCCCCCAGCTCCTTCCCTCCCCTTGTCTCCTTCTCACAGCTCTTACCACCCTCTTCCCTCCCCGTCTACTTCCCTCAGCTCTTTTCCTCCCCAGCTCTTCCCCCTTTCCCTCCCCTCATCTCCTTCCCCTGCTCTTTCCCTCTCCTCGTCTCCTTCCCCCATCTCTTTGTCCCTAGCCCTCGTCTCCATACCCCAGCTCTCTTCCCCAGCTCTTTCCACCTCCCTCGTTGACTTCCCCAAGCTGTCTTCCTCCCTCTTTCCCTCCTCTTGTCTCCTTCCCCAGCTCTTCCCCATCTCCTTCCCCCAGTTCTTTCCCTCCATCTCCTTCCCCAGCTCTTTAGCCCCTCTTTCACCTCACATGTACTTCCGAGCTTTCTTTCCCTCCCCCTCGTGTCGTTCCCCCCAGCTCTTTCCCTCACCTCGTCTCCTTCCACCAGCACTTTCCCTTTTCTCGACTCCTTCCCCAGCTCTTTCCATCCACGCCTTTCCCCTGGCTCTTTCCCTCTCCTCATCTCTTTCCGCCACTCTTTCCCTCCTCATTCTCCTTCTCCCAGGTCTTTCCACCTCCCTCGTCTCCTTCCCCAAACTGTCTTCCCCCTTCTTTCCCTCCCCTTGTATCATTCCCCAGCTTTTTTCCTCTCCTTGTCTCCTCCCCCAGCTCTTTCTCTCCCCTTGTCTCCTTCTCCCAGCTCTCTTTCCCCCCTTTCTCTCCCCTTGTCTCCTTTTCCCTCCCCTTGTCTCCTTCCCCAGCTCTTTCCCTCCCCACGTCTCCTTCCCCAGCTCTTTCCCTCCCCACGTCTCCTTCCCCAGCTCTTTCCCTCCCCACGTCTCCTTCCCCAGCTCTTTCCCTCCCCACGTCTCCTTTCCCGCCTCTCCCTCTCCTGTCTCCCTCCCCCAGCTTGCTTTCCCGCCCCTCATCTCCTTCCCCAGCTCTTTCCCGCCTTTCGCTCCTCTCATCTTCCACCAGCTCCTTCCCTCCCCTTGTATCCTTCTCACAGCTCTTACCACCCTCTTCCCTCCCCGTCTACTTCCCTCAGCTCTTTTCCTCCCCAGCTCTTCCCCCCTTTCCCTCCCCTCGTCTCCTTCCCCTGCTCTTTCCCTCCCCTCGTCTCCTTCCCCCATCTCTTTGTCCCTAGCCCTCGTCTCCATACCCCAGCTCGCTTCCCCAGCTCTTTCCACCTCCCTCATCGACTTCCCCAAGCTGTCTTCCTCCCTCTTTCCCTCCTCTTGTCTCCTTCCCCAGCTCTTTCCCTCCATCTCCTTCCCCAGCTCTTTAGCCCCTCTTTCACCTCACACGTACTTCCGAGCTTTCTTTCCCTCCCCCTCGTGTCGTCCCCCCCAGCTCTTTCCCTCACCTCGTCTCCTTCCACCAGCACTTTCCCTTTTCTCGACTCCTTCCCCAGCTCTTTCCATCCACGCCTTTCCCCCGGCTCTTTCCCTCTCCTCATCTCTTTCCACCACTCTTTACCTCCTCATTCTCCTTCTCCCAGCTCTTTCCACCTCCCTCGTCTCCTTCCCCAAACTGTCTTCCCCCTTCTTTCCCTCTCCTTGTATCATTCCCCAGCTTTTTTCCTCTCCTTGTCTCCTCCCCCAGCTCTTTCCCTCTCCTTGTCTCCTTCTCCCAGCTCTTACCACCCTCTTCCCTCCCCGTCTACTTCCCTCAGCTCTTTTCCTCCCCAGCTCATTCCCTCCACTCATCTCCTTCCCCCATCTCTTTGTCCCTAGCCCTCGCCTCCATACTCCAGCTCACTTCCCCAGCTCTTTCCACCTCCCTCGTTGACTTCCCCAAGCTGTCTTCCTCCCTCTTTCCCTCCCCTTGTATCCTTCCCGAGCTCTTACCCTCATCTCCTTCCCCAGTTCTTTTCCTCCCCACATCGCTTTCCCCATCTCTTTGTCCCTCCCCTCTTCTCCTTCCCCAAGCTCTTCCTCCCTTTCCCGCCCCTCGTCTCCTTCCCCCAACTCTTTCCCCCTCTTTCCCTCCCCTCATCTCCTTCCCCATCTCTTTGTCTCTAGCCCTCGTCTCCATACCCCAGCTCTCTTCCCCAGCACTTTCCACCTCCCTCGTCGACTTCCCCAAGCTGTCTTCCTCCCTCTTTCCCTCCTCTTGTCTCCTTCCCCACCTTTTCCCCCATCTCCTTCCCCCAGCTCTTTCCCTCCCCATCTCCTTCCCCCAGTTGTCTTTCCCTCCACGTCTCCTTCGCCCAGCTCTTTCGCTCCCCTCGTCTCCTACCTCCAGCTCTTTCCTCCCTCTGTACCTCCCTTTGTCTCCACCCCCGGCTCTTTCCCTCCCTTCTCCCTCCCCCTTTCTTTTCTTCCCCATCTACTTCCCCCAGCTCTTTACCTCCCCCATCTCATTTCCCTAGCTTTTTCCCTCCCCACATCTCCTTCTCCCAGCTCTTTCCCTCCCCCCGTCTCCTTCCCCAGCTCTTTCCCTCCCCACGTCTCCTTCCCCGCCTCTCCCTCTCCTGTCTCCCTCCCCCAGCTTGCTTTCCCGCCCCTCGTCTCCTCCCCCAGCTCTTTCCCTCCCCTTGTCTCCTTCTCCCAGCTCTTTCCACCTCCCTCGTCTCCTTCCCCAAACTGTCTTCCCCATTCTTTCCCTCCCCTTGTATCATTCCCCAGCTCTTTCCCTCCCCATCTTCTTCCCCCAGCTCTCTTTCTTTACCCTCATCCTCTTCCCCATCTCTTTGTCCCTCCTCCTCGTCAAGTTTCCCAAGCTGTCTTCCCCCCTCTTTCTGTCCCCTCGTCTCCTTCCCCCAGCTCTTTCCACCTCCCTCGTCTCCTTCCCCAAGATGTCCTCCCCTCTCTTTCCCTCCCCATCACCTTCAGCAGCTCTCTTATCCTCCCCTCATCTCCTTCCCCCATCTTTGTCCCTACCCCTGGTCTCCATCCCCCAGCTGTATTTCCCCCTCTTTCCATCCCCTCATCTCCTTTCCCAAGCTGTCTTTCCCCAACTTTCCCTGCCCTCATCTCCTTCCCCAGCTTTCCCCCCTCTTCTCCTTCCCCAGCTCTTTCCCTCCCCTCGTCTCCTTCACCAGCTCTTTCCCTCCTCACGTCTCCTTCCCTGCCTCTCCCTCTCCTGTCTCCAACCCCCAGCTTGCTTTCCCACCCCTTGTCTCCTTCCCCAGCTCTCATATCTTTCCCTCCTCTTATCTTCCACCAGCTCTTTCCCTCTCCTTGTCTCCTCCCGCAGCTCTTTCCCTCCGCTTGTCTTTCTCCCAGCTCTTACCACCCTCTTCCCTCCCCGTCTACTTCCCTCAGCTCTTTTCCTCCCCAGCTCTTTCCCCCCTTTCCCTCCCCTCGTCTCCTTCCCCAGCTCTCTTTCCCTCCCCTCGTCTACTTCCCCCAGCTCTTTCCCCCTTTTTCACTCCCCTCATCTCCTTCCCCATCTCTTTGTCCCTAGCCCTCGTCTCCATACCCCAGCTCTCTTCCCCAGCTCTTTCCACTTCCCTCGTTGACTTCCCCAAGCTGTCTTCCTCCCTCTTTCCCTCCCTGTCTTCTTCCCTAGCTCTTCCCCATCTCCTTCCCCCAGCTCTCTTTCCCTCCCCATCTCCTTCCCCCAGTTCTCTTTCCCTCCACGTCTCCACCCCCCAGCTCTTTCCCTCCCGTTTGTCTCCTACCTCCAGCTCTTTCCTCCTTCTATACATCCCTCGTCTCCTTCCCCAGCTCTTTCCCTTCCCACGTCTCCTTCCCCGCCTCTCCCTCTCCTGTCTCCCTCCCCCAGCTTGCTTTCCCGCCCCTCGTCTCCTTCCCCAGTTCTTTCCCACCTTTCCCTCCTCTCATCTTCCACCAGCTCTTTCCCTCTCCTTATTTCCTCCCAAGCTCTTTCCCTCCCCTTGTCTCCTTCTCCCAGCTCTTTCCCCCCACTTTCCCTCCGTATCCTTCCCAAGCTCTTTCTCTCCTTTCCCTCTCCAGTCTCCATCCCGCAGCTCTTTCCCTCCCGTCTCCTTCTCTCAGCTCTTTCGCTCCCCTCATCTCCTTCCCCCAGCTCTTTCCCTCCCCTCGTCTCCTTCCCCCAGCTCTTTCCCTCCCTCTTCTCCTTCACATAGCTCTTTCCCTCCCCGTCTCCCTCCCCCAGCTCTTTCCCTCACGCGTCACCTTCTCCCAGCTCTTTCCGTACCCTCGTATCCTCCCCACAGCACTCTTTCCATACCCGTCTCCTTCCCTAGTTCTTTCCCATCCCATCTCCTTCCCCAGTTCTTTCCCATCCGGTCTCCTTCCCACACCTCTTTCCCTCCGCCGTCTCCTTCTCCCAGCTCTCTTAACCTCCCTGTCTCCTTCCCCAGCTCTTTCCACCCTTTCCCACTCCTTCGCCCAGCTTTCTTTCCCACCCTCTCATCTCCTTCTCTGAGCTCTTTCACTCCCCTTGTCTCATATCCCCAACTCTTTCCCTCTCCGTCTCATTATCCCAGCTCGTTCCATCCCCTCGTCTCCTTCCCCAGTTCTCTTTCCCCCCTGTCCCTCCAATTGTCTCCTTCCCCCAGCTCTTCCCCCCTTTCTCTCCCCTTGTCTCCTTCTCCCAGCTCTTTCCCTCACCTCATCACCTTCCCCAGCTCTTTCCCTCCTGTCTCCTTCCCCCAGTTCTTTCCTTCACCCCCTCTTTCCCTCCCCTCCCCTCATCTCCTTGCTCCATCTCTTCATCCCTCCTCCTCTTCTCCTTCCCCCAGCTCTTTTCCCACTTCCCCCAGCTCTTTCCACCACTCTCGTCTCCTTCCCCATGCTGTCTTCACCCCTCTTTCCCTCCCCTCAATCTCCTTTCCCCAGCTCTTTCCCTCCGCGTCTCCTTCCTCCTGTCTTTCGCTCCCTCCTCGTCTCCTTCCCCCAGCTCTTTCCACCTCTCTCGTCTCCTTCCCCATGCTGCCTTCACCCCTTTCCCTCCCCTCAATCTCCTTTCCCCAGCTCTTTCCCTCCCCGTCTCCTTCCTCCTGTCTTTCGCTCCCTCCTCGTCTCCTTCCCCCAGTTCTTTCCACCTCCCTTGTCAACTTCCCCAAGCTGTCTTCCTCCCTCTTTCCCTCCCCTTGTCTCCATCCCCCAGCTCTCTTTTCCTCCCCACATCTCCTTCCCCATCTCTTTGTCCCTCCCCCTCATCTCCTTCCCCAGGCTTTCTTCCCCCCTCATCTCCTTCCCCAGGCTTTCTTCCCCCCTCTTTCCCTCCCCATCTCCTTCCCCTAGTTCTCTTTCCCTCCACGTCTCCTTCCCCAGCTCTTTCCACCCTTTCCAACTCCTTCGCCCAGCTTTCTTTCCCACCCTCTCATCTCCTTCTCTGAGCTCTCTTTCACTCCCCTTGTCTCATATCCCCAACTCTTTCCCTCTCCGTCTCATTGCCCCAGCTCGTTCCATCCCATCGTCTCCTTCCCCAGTTCTCTTTCCCCCCTGTCCCTCCAATTGTCTCCTTCTCCCAGCTCTTTCCCTCCCCTCATCACCTTCCCCAGCTCTTTCCCTCCTCTGTCTCATTCCCCCAGTTCGTTCCTTCACCCTCTTTCCCTCACCCCGTCTCTTTCCCTCCCCTCCCCTCATCTCCTTGCTCGATTTCTTCATCCCTCCTCCTCTTCTCCTTCCCCCAGCTCTTTTCCCACTTCCCCCAGCTCTTTCCACCTCTCTCGTCTCCTTCCCCATGCTGTCTTCACCCCTCTTTCCCTCCCCTCAATCTCCTTTCCCCAGCTCTTTCCCTCCCCGTCTCCTTCCTCCTGTCTTTCGCTCCCTCCTCGTCTCCTTCCCCCAGCTCTCTTCCCACTTCCCCCAGCTCTTTCCACCTCTCTCTTCTCCTTCCCCATGCTGTCTTCACCCCTCTTTCCCTCCCCTCAATCTCCTTTCCCCAGCTCTTTCCCATCCCGTCTCCTTCCACGCACTTTTCCTCTCCCGTCTCCTTTGCCCAGCTCTTTTTCCCTCCCCCTGGTCTCTTTCCCTCAGCTCTCTTTCCCTTCCCTCGTTTCCTTCCCCAGCACTCTCACTCCCCTCATCTCCTTTCCCTGCAATTTCCCTCCCTGTCTCCTTACCCCAGGTCTCTTTCCCTCCCCCTCGTCTCCTCTCCCCAGCTCTTTCCCACTTTCCCTCCCCTCGTCTCCATACACCAGCTCTTTCTGTCCCTCTTCTCCTTCCCCAACTCTATCCCTCTCCTTCCCCCAGTTCTTTCCCATCCATTCTCCTTCCTTCTCCTGTCTCCTTCCCCCAGCTCGCTACCTCCCCTTGTCTCCCTCTCCCAGCTCTCTTACCCCCCTCTTCTCCCCGTCTACTTCCCTCAGCTCTTTTCCTCCCCAGCTCTTTGCCCCTTTCCCTCCCCTCATCTCCTTTCCCCATCTCTTTGTCCCTACCGCTCATCTCCATACCCCAGCTCTCTTCCCCGGCTCTTTCCACCTCCCTCGTCGACTTCCCCAAGCTGTCTTCCTACCTCTTTCCCTCCCCTTGTATCCTTCCCCAGCTCTTCCCCCCATCTCCTTCACCCAGCTCTCTTTTCCTCCCCACATCTCCTTCCCCATCTCCTTGTCACTCCCCCTCGTCTCCTTCCCCAAGCTGTCTTCCCCCCTTTCCCTCCCCTTGTCTCCTTCCCCAGCTCTCTTTCCCTCCCCACATCTCCTTCCCACATCTCTTTGTCCCTACCCCTCGTCTCCATACCCCAGCTCTTTCCACCTCCCTCGTCGACTTCCCCAAGCTGTCTTCCTCCCTCTTTCCCTCCCCTTGTCTCCTTCCCCAGCTCTTCCCCCCATCTCCATCCCCCAGCTCTCTTTTCCTCCCCACATCTCCTTCCCCATCTCTTTGTTCCTCCCCCTCATCTCCTTCCCCAGGCTTTCTTCCCCCCTTTCCCTCCCCATCTCCTTCCCCTAGTTCTCTTTCCCTCCATGTCTCCTTCCCTCAGCTCTTTCCCTCTCCCTTGTCTCCTTCCTCCAGCTCTCTTTCCTACCTCTGTACCTCCCCTTGTCTCCCCCCCGGCTCTTTCCCTCCCTTCACCCTCCCCCATTCTTTTCTTCCCCATCTACTTCCCCCAGTTCTTTACCTCCACCATCTCATTTCCCCAGCTTTTTCCCTCCCTCATCTTCTTCCCTCAGCTCTTTCCCTCCCCGTCTAATTTTTCCAGCCCTTTCCCTCATGCGTCACCTTCCACCAGCTCTTTCCCCACTTCATTCCTTCCCCTTTTCTCCTTCTCCCAGCTCTCTTTTACCTCCCGGTCTCCTTGCCCTAGCTCTTTCCCTCCCATCTCCTTCCTCCAGCTCTTACCCTCTCTTAACCTCCCCGTCTTCTTCCCCAGCTCTTTCTACCCTCCCCTAATCCTTTGCCCAGCTCTCTTTCCCTCCCTCTCATCTCCTTCCCCGAGCTCTCTTTCACTTCCCTTGTCTCATATCTCCAACACTTTGCCTCCCATTCTCGTTGCCACAGCTCGTTCCATCCGCTCGTCTCCTTCCCCAGTTCTCTTCCCCCCCCGTCCCTCCAATTGTTTCCTTCCCCCAGCTCTTTCCCTCCTCTGTCTCCTTCCCCCAGCTCTTTCCCTCCTCTGTCTCCTTCCCCCAGTTCTTCCCTCACCCCGTCACTTACCCTCACCCCGTCACTTACCCTCACCCCGTCTCTTTCCCTCACCCCGTCTCTTTCCCTCACCCCGTCTCTTTCCCTCACCCCGTCTCTTTCCCTCACCCCGTCTCTTTCCCTCACCCCGTCTCTTTCCCTCACCCCGTCTCTTTCCCTCACCCCGTCTCTTTCCCTCACCCCGTCTCTTTCCCTCACCCCGTCTCTTTCCCTCACCCCGTCTCTTTCCCTCACCCCGTCTCTTTCCCTCACCCCGCCTCTTTCCCTCACCCCGTCTCTTTCCCTCACCCCGTCTCTTTCCCTCACCCCGTCTCTTTCCCTCACCCCGTCTCTTTCCCTCACCCCGTCTCTTTCCCTCACCCCGTCTCTTTCCCTCACCCCGTCTCTTTCCCTCACCCCGTCTCTTTCCCTCACCCCGTCTCTTTCCCTCACCCCGTCTCTTTCCCTCACCCGTCTCTTTCCCTCACCCCGTCTCTTTCCCTCATCCCGTCTCTTTCCCTCACCCCGTCTCTTTCCCTCACCCCGTCTCTTTCCCTCACCCCGTCTCTTTCCCTCACCCCGTCTCTTTCCCTCACCCCGTCTCTTTCCCTCACCCCGTCTCTTTCCCTCCCCTCACCTCATCTCCTTGCTCCATCTCTTTGTCCTTCCTCCTCTTCTGCTTCCCCCAGCTCTTTTCCCTCTTCCCCCAGCTCTTTCCACCTCCCTCGTCACCTTCCCCATGCTGTCTTCACCCCTCTTTCCCTCCCTTCAGTCTCCTTTCCCCAGCTCTTTCCCTCCCCGTCTCCTTCCTCCTGTCTTTCGCTCCCTCCTCATCTCCTTCCCCCAGCTCTTTCACCCTTTCCCTCTCCTCGCCAACTCCCCGCAGCTCTTTCCCAGCCCGTCTCCTTCCACGCACTTTTCCTCTCCCGTCTCCTTTGCCCAGCTCTTTTTCCCTCCCCTCGTTTCCTTCCCCAGCACTCTCCCCCCAATTTCCATCCCTGTCTCCTCACCCCAGGTCTCTTTCCCTCCCCCTCGTCTCCTCCCCCAGCTCTTTCCCCCTTTCCCTCCCCTCGTCTCCATGCACCAACTCTTTCCGTCCCTCTTCTCTTCCCCAAGCTCTTTCCCTCTCCTTCCCCCAGTTCTTTCCCATCCCGTCACCTTCCCCCCAGCTCACTCCCTCCCCTAGTCTCCTTCTCCCAGCTCTCTTAACCCCCTCTTCCCTCCCTGTCTACATCCCTCAGCTCTTTCCCTCCCCTCATCACCTTCCCCCATCTCTTTGTCCCTACCCCTCTTTGTCCATACCCCAGCTCTCTTCCCCAGCTCTTCCCACCTCCCTCGTCGACTTCCCCAAGCTGTCTTCCTCCCTCTTTCCCTCCCCTTGAATCCTTCCTGAGCTCTTACCCCCATCTCCTTCCCTCAGCTCTTTTCCTCCCCACATCTCCTTCACCATCTCTTTGTGCCTCCCCCTCGTCTCCTTCCCCAAGCTATCTTCCCCCTTTCCGTCCCCTCGTCTCCTTCCCCAGTTCTCTTTCCCTCCCCTTGTCTCCTTCCCCCAGCTCTTTCCCCCTCTTTCCCTCCCCTCATCTCCTTCCCCATCTCTTTGTCCCTACCCCTCGTCTCCATAGGCCAGCTCTTTCCACCTCCCTCGTCGACTTCCCCAAGCCGTCTTCCTCTCTCTTTCCCTCCTCTTGTCTCCCTCCCCAGCTCTTCCCCCATCTCCTTCCCCCAGCTCTCTTTTCCTCCCCACATCTCCTTCCTCATCTCATTGTCACTCCTCCTCGTCTTCTTCCCCAAGCTGTCTTCCCCCCTTTCCCTCCCCTTGTCTCCTTCCCCCATCTCCTTGTCCCTACCCCTCGTCTCCCTACCCCAGCTTTCCACTTCCCTCGACGACTTCCCCAAGCTGTCTTCCTCCCTCTTTCCCTCCCCTTGTCTCCTTCCCCAGTTCTTCCCCCATCTCCATTCCCCAGCTCTCTTTTCCTCCCCACATCTCCTTCCCCATCTCTTTGACCCTCCCCCTCATCTCCTTCCCCAGGCTCTCTTTCCCCCTCTTTCCCTCCCCATCTCCTTCCCCTAGTTCTCTTTCCCTCCACATCTCCTTCCCTCAGATCTTTCCTTCCCCCTCATCTCCTTCCTCCAGCTCTCTTTCCTCCCTCTGTACCTCCCCTTGTCTCCCCCCCCGGCTCTTTCCCTCCCTTCTCCCTCCCCCATTCTTTTCTTCCCCATCTACTTCCCCCAGCTCTTTACCTCCCCCATCTCATTTCCCCAGCTTTATCCCTCCCTCGTCTCCTTCCCCAGTTCTTTCCCTCTCTTTCCTTCCCCTTTTCTCCTTCCCCCAGCTCTCTTACCCCTTCTTTCCCTCCCCTTGTCTCCTTCTCCCAGCTCTCTTACCCACCTCTTCCCTCCCCGTCTACTTCCATCAGCTCTTTTCCTCCCCAGCTCTTTCCCCCTCTTTCCCTCCCCTCATCTTCCCCCATCTCTGTCCATACCACTCATCTCCATACCCCAGCTCTCTTCCCCAGCTCTCTTCCCCAGCTCTTTCCACCTCCCTCGTCGACTTCCCCAAGCTGTCTTCCTCCCTCTTTCCCTCCCCTTGTCTCCTTCCCCAGCTCTTCACCCCATCTCCTTCCCCACCTCTCTTTTCCTCCCCTCATCTCCTTCCACATCTTTGTCCCTCCCCCTCGTCTCCTTCCCCAGCTCTCTTCCCCCATTTCCCTCCCTGTCTTCTCCTTCCCCCAGCTCTTTTCCCCCTTTCTCTCCCCTTGACTCCTTCTCCCAGCTCACTTTGCTTCCACCATCTCCTTCCTCAAGCTCTCTTCCCCCCTCTTTCCCTCCACGTCTCCTTCCTCCAGCTCTCTTTCCTCCCTCCGTACCTCCCCTTGTCTCCCCCCCGGCTCTTTCCCTCCCTTCTCCCTCCCCCATTCTTTTCTTCCCCATCTACTTCCCCCAGTTCTTTACCTCCCCCATCTCATTTCCCCAACTTTTTCCCTCCCTCGTCTCCTTCCCTCAGCTCTTTCCCTTCCTGTCTATTTTTTCTTGCTCTTTCCCTCACACGTCACCTTCCCCCAGCTCTTTCCCCCCTCATTCCTTCCCCTATTCTTCTTCTCCCAGCTCTCTTTTACCTCCCCGTCTCCTTACCCTAGCTCTTTCCCTCCCATCTCCTTCCTCCAGTTCTCTTACCCCCTCTTTTCCTCCCCATCTCCTTCCCCCAGTCTCTTAACCTCCCCGTCTCCTTCCCCAGCTCTTTCCACCCTCTTTCCTAATCCTTCGCCCAGCTCTCTTTCCCTCCCTCTCATCTCCTTCCCCGAGCTCTCTTTCACTTCCCTTGTCTCATATCTCCAACACTTTCCCTCCCCGTCTCGTTGCCACAGCTCGTTCCATCCCCTCGTCTCCTTCCCCAGTTCTCTTCCCCCCCACCGTCCCTCCATTTGTTTCCTTCCCCCAGCTCTTTCCCCCTTTGTCTCCTTCTCCCAGCTCTTTCCCTCCCCTCATCTCCTCCCCCCAGCTCTTTCCCTCCCCTCATCTTCTTCCCCCAGCTCTTTCCCTCCTCCGTCTCCTTCCCCTAGTTCTTTCCCTCACCCCATCACTTTCCCTCACCCCGTCTCTTTCCCTCCCCTCATCTCCTTGCCCCATCTTTGTCCCTCCTCCGCTTCTCCTTCCCTCAGCTCTCTTTCCCCTGTCTATCCATTCCCTTGTCTCCTTCCCTCAGCTCTTTCCACCTCCCTCATTTCCTTCCCCAAGCTGTCTTCCCCCCTCTTACCCCCCCCTCGTCTCCTTCCCCGTTCTTTCCCCCTTTCCCTCCCCTCGTCTCCCTCCCCTCGTCTCCCTCCCCTCGTCTCCCTCCCCTCGTCTCCCTCCCCTCGTCTCCCTCCCCTCGTCTCCCTCCCCTCGTCTCCCTCCCCTCGTCTCCCTCCCCTCGTCTCCCTCCCCTCGTCTCCCTCCCCTCGTCTCCCTCCCCTCGTCTCCCTCCCCTCGTCTCCCTCCCCTCGTCTCCCTCCCCTCGTCTCCCTCCCCTCGTCTCCCTCCCCTCGTCTCCCTCCCCTCGTCTCCCTCCCCTCGTCTCCCTCCCCTCGTCTCCCTCCCCTCGTCTCCTTCCCCTCGTCTCCTTCCCCTCGTCTCCTTCCCCTCGTCTCCTTCCCCAACTCTTTCCCCCTTTCCCTCCCCTCGCCTCCTTCCTGCAGCTCTTTCCCTCCCTGTCTCCTTCCACGCACTTTTCCTCTCCCGTCTCCTTCGCCCAGCTTTTTCCCTCCCCTCGTCTCCTTCCTCCAGCTCTTTCCCTCCCCTCATCTCCTTCCCCCATCTCTTTGTCCCTACCCCTCGTCTCCATACCCCAGCTCTTTCCACCTCCCTCGTCGACTTCCCCAAGCAGTCTTCCTTACTCTTTCCCTCCCCCCGTCTCCTTCCCCAGCTCTTTCCCCCTTTGCCTCCCTTCGCCTCCTTCCTGCAGCTCTTTCCCTCCCCGTCTCCATCCACGCACTTTTCCTCTCCCCTCCTTCGCCCAGCTTTTTCCCTCCCCCTGGTCTCCTTCCCTCAGCTCTCTTTCCCTCCCCTCATTTCCTTCCCCAGCATTCTCCCTCCCTCTTCTCCTTTCCCCAGTTCTTTTCCTCACCCGTCTTCTTCCTCCAGCTCTTTCCCCCCCTCATTCCCTCCCCTTTTCTCCTTCTCCCAGCTCTCTTACCCCCCCTCTTTCCCTCCCCGTCTCCTTCCCCCATCTCTGTCCCTCCCCCTCGTCTCCTCCTCTCTCATCTCCTTCCCCCAGCTCTTTCCCCTCTCTTCTCCTTGCCCCAACTCTCTTCCCCCTCTTTCCCTCTCCCCATCTCCTTTCTCCAGCTCTCTTTCCCCACGTTCCCTCCCCGACTCCTTCCCCAGCTCTTTCCCCCCCCTTGTTTTCTCCAACAGCTCTTTCCCCCTCTTTTACTCCCCGTCTCCTTCCCCAGCTCTTGCCCCTTCTTTTCCTCCCCGTCTCTTTCCCTCCCTTCATCTCCTTCCCCCAACTCTTTGTCCCTCCCCCTCGTCTCCTTCCCCAGCTCTTTCCCTCTCCTTGTCTACTTCCAGCAGTTCTTTCCCTCCCCTCGTCTCCTCCCCCCAGCTCTTACCCCCAACTTTCTCTCCCCATCACCTTCCCCAGCTATTTCCCCCCCTCTGTCCCTCCCCTCGTCCCCTTCCCCCAGCTCTCTTTCCCTCCTCATCTCCTTTCCCCAGATCTCTTTCCCTTCCCTCGTCTCCTTCCTCCAGCTCTTTCCCTCCCCTCATCTCCTTCCCCCATCTCTTTGTCCCTACCCCTCGTCTCCATACCCCAGCTCTTTCCACCTCCCTCGTCGACTTCCCCAAGCAGTCTTCCTCACTCTTTC
Source organism: Narcine bancroftii (assembly GCF_036971445.1). Classification (NCBI taxonomy): domain Eukaryota; kingdom Metazoa; phylum Chordata; class Chondrichthyes; order Torpediniformes; family Narcinidae; genus Narcine; species Narcine bancroftii. The sequence continues at coordinate 230,977,528 of NC_091471.1, forward strand.
CCTCCCCCTGTCTCCTTCCCCAGCTCTTTCCCCTTTGCCTCCCTTCGCCTCCTTCCTGCAGCTCTTTCCCTCCCCGTCTCCTTCCACGCACTTTTCCTCTCCCGTCTCCTTCCCTCAGCTCTCTTTCCCTCCCCTCATTTCCTTCCCCAGCATTCTCCCTCCCTCTTCTCCTTTCCCCAGTTCTTTCCCTCCCCGTCTCCGTCCCCCATCTCTGTCCCTCCCCCTCGTCTCCTCCTCTCTCATCTCCTTCCCCCAGCTCTTTCCCCTCTCTTCTCCTTGCCCCAACTCTCTTCCCCCTCTTTCCCTCTCCCCATCTCCTTTCTCCAGCTCTCTTTCCCCACGTTCCCTCCCCGTCTCCTTTCCCAGCTCTTTCCCTCCCCTTGTTTTCTCCAACAGTTCTTTCCCCCTCTTTTACTCCCCGTCTCCTTCCCCAGCTCTTGCCCCTTCTTTTCCTCCCCGTCTCTTTCCCTCCCTTCATCTCCTTCCCCCAACTCTTTGTCCCTCCCCCTCGTCTCCTTCCCCAGCTCTTTCCCTCTCCTTGTCTACTTCCAGCAGTTCTTTCCCTCCCCTCGTCTCCTCCCCCCAGCTCTTACCCCCAACTTTCTCTCCCCGTCACCTTCCCCAGCTATTTCCCCCCCTCTGTCCCTCCCCTCGTCCCCTTCCCCCAGCTCTCTTTCCCTCCTCATCTCCTTTCCCCAGATCTCTTTCCCTCCCCCGTCTCCTTCCCCCAGATGCCTCTCTCTGCACTTTTTCTCTGTCTCATTTCAAGGAGCCATAATCAATTCTCACCTTTCCTCTTATCATATCCACTTAACACCTTTTGTTGGTCTGGATTCCTCCCCCTCCCATCTCCTCCTTTTGAACACAGAACACCACAGTAGAGGCCCTTCAGTCCATAATATTCATTCCTGAAACAAACCTAAACCCTCTCTACTCCTAACCCTCTGTTTTTCTATCATCTGTGTTTCTGTTGAAGAGTCTCTTAAATTCCCACAATGTTCCAGCCTCTACTACCATCCCCGACAAGGCATTCCAGGTCCCCACAACTCTTTGTGTAACATACGTACCCCTGGCGTTTCCCCTAAACTTCCCTCCCTCCACTTTGTACACACGTCTTCTGGTGTTTGCTGATCCCGCCCTGGGAAACAAGCGCTGACTGTCACTCTATCGATGCCTCTCAGAATCTTGTCGACCTCTATCAAGTCTCCTCTCATCCTTCTATGCCCCAAAGAGAAAAGTCGCAGCTCTGCAACCTTGAGCATAGACTTGTTTCCCAATCCAGGCAGCATTCCGGTGAATCTCCTCTGCCCCCTCTCCTTAGCTTCCACATCCTTTCTGTAATGAGGTGACCAGAACTGAACACAATTCTCCAATTGGGGGCTCACCAGAGATTTGTAGAGTGGCAATGTGACCTCTTGACTCCTGAACTAAATCCCCCGACTAATAAATCCCAGTGTCCCAAAGGCCTTCTTAACCATCCTATCAACCTGCGCAGCGACCTTGAGGGATGTAGGGATCTGGACCCCAATGTCCTCCCTCTGTTCATCCACACTCTGAAGTAACCAATCGTGAACCCTGGACTCAGCCTCGTAGTTTGTCCTTTCTCTCCCCACGCTGTAATCCAGATGCCCCCCTGCTTTTTTCTTCAACCTTGAGGAAGGCCTCAGGTCCAAATCGTCAGTAATGTATCTCTCCCTCCGTTGGATGCTGCAAGACTGGCTAAGTTCCACCTGGACCACCATTCAGGGCCCCAAACAGTCCTTCTAAGTGAAGCTGCACCTCCAATGTGAATCTGCAGGGGTCGTAGACTGCATCCAGAGCTCCCGCCGTGGTCCCCTCTACGTTGGAGAGACCGGGCGCAGACTGGGAGATCGCCTCACCGAGCATCCCAGCTCTGTCCGCTGCAACAGCATGGATCTCCCAGTGGCCACCCTTTTCAATTCCCTGCCCCATTCCCTTGACGACATCGCTGCCAGACAGAGACCACCCACAATTCTTTTTTAAAAATTGGACATCCAGCACTGTAACAGGCCTACTTGGCCCTTCAAGTTCGTGCTGCCCAAACTACACCCCGGTACGTTTTTGAAGAGTGGGAGGAAACCGAAGGTCCTAAAAGAAACTCACGTAGACATGGGGAGAACCTTCAAACTCCTTACAGACAATGTGGGATTCGAAGCCCGGTCCCGGTTGTTGGTGCTAAAAAGGCGTGGCGCTAACCGCTACGTCAACTAGGCCGCCCTGGTGGAACAACAACTCGTCTTCCGCCTGGGCACCTTCCAACCAGATGCCGTTTACATCAACTTCTCCGGTATCTGTTAAACCCTCCCCATCTTCTTCCCCCATGCCTCCTTTCCCAACCTCTCTCTCTTATCCCCCCCATCCCCCTCCCCTCTCCCTCTCACAGAGCTAAAATCAATTCTCACTTTTCTCTCCTCTTATCACCTCCAATCAACCCCCTTTGTTGGTCTGGACTCCCCTTCCCCCATTCTCCCCCTCCCATCCTAACTCCCTTTGTTAATCTGGGGTCCTCCCCCGCCCATCCTCCCCCTTTCTCTCCCCAGTAACTCAGACGCCTTCTACCTTGAGGAAGGGCCCAGGCCCAAAGCGTTGGAAATAATATCTTGCCCTCCGTTGGACGCTGCGAGACCGGCTGCATTCCTCTGGAATTTACCACCATTACGGTGCAAATTGACTATGAATCTGCTGAGGTTCTCAATTTAATAAACGAGTTTATTTTTCAGCTGAACACACGAACCCATGCTGTGTGGCAACCTACACTCCCCGCATGGTTTACTTGAAGGGTGGGACCGGGTTCATCTGTGGAGGCATGGAGTGCCAGGAGCAGAACGGATCAGGTGGAAGATAGCAGAACGTCTGCCGCTCAGATCACAGGTTTATGGCGAGGGAGGGAGGGAGAGGAAATTTACCATTATTTTATATAGAGGGGTGGTGGGTGGGGACAGGCGGTCAGAGAAAAGGGTAGGGGAAGGGGAAGGACCTACAGCAACGTTTTGATGAACATTTGGACTGATCCATGGATAGGATGGGTTTAGAGGAGTAGGGGCAGGTGGGACCAGTGTGGGTGGGACAGATCAGTGGATGGGATGTTTTAGAGGGAGAGGGGCAGGTAGGACCAGTGTGGGTGGGACAGATCCATGGATGGGATGGGTTTAGAGGGATAGGAGCAGATGGGACCAGTCTGGGTGGGACATTCCAATGATTGGACAAGTTTAGAGGGATATGGGCAGGTGGGACCAGTGTGAGTGGTTGGGATAGATCCACAGATAATTAAGAACATGTCAATCTCTGCCTTAAATACCCCCAATGACCCCACCTCCAGAACCACCTGTGCCCACAAATTCACCGGCTGAAGTAATTCCTCTGTTCTAAGTGGACACGCTCCAGTCCTGAGGTTGTGCCCTCTTGTCCTGGACTCACCCACTGAGCGGAAAAAAACCTTTCTACATCTACTCTGTCCACGCCTTTCAATGTTCAAAATGTTTCAATGAGATTCTCTGCCCTCATCCCTCTCAATTCCAACGAGTACAGGGTGAGAGCTGTCAAACGCTCCACCTATGATAACCCTTACATTCCCGGAATCATCCTTGTGAATCTCCTCTGAACCCCTCTCCAACCCTAGCACATCCTTTCTTCCATGAGGAGCCCAAAACTGTTCCCCGTTCTCCAGGTGAGGCTCCACAGGCCCCGTATAAACCCTCCACATCACATCCTGTTCTTGTATTCTATTCCTCTTGAAATGAATGCCAAGATTGCATTTGCCTTCTTCACCACACCGACTCCCCAGCGAGCTTACCTTCAGACTCTCTCTCCCAGGTCCTTTTGCATCTGGGGATTTTCAATTTTCTCCCCAATTAGAATATAGTTTGCCCAATTAATCTTTCTACCAGAGTGCATGACCGTACACTTGCCGATAACAAAGTTCATTGAACTACACAGATCCTATTTCCATTGTAAATGCACCGGGCCCAATGTAAACACATCGACCCCACTGTAAATGCACCGATTCCATTGTAAATGCACCGGGGCCAATGTAAACACATCGACCCCACTGTAAATGCACCGACCCCCGGTTTAAATGCACCAATCCCAGTTTAATGCGCCGACCTTGGTGTAAATGCATCAATCCCGCTGCCCGGCCCGTCCCTACCACGACCAGAACCCTCCGTCCGGCCCCGAGCCTTCAATGGCCGCCGATCTCCATCTCCGCTGCACAAAGGAAATGCTGGCTCTGCAGTCCGCTTTCCCACCGCCGCGAGGGATTCTGGGCCAGAGCGTCCGCCATCACGGCCATGGCCCGGCCAACGTCGACAGCGTGCGCAGGTGGGGATCCTTGGGGAAGAGAACCGAGGGAGATTGGGATGATGACGAGGACAGAAAGAGAGGGAAGGATAGAGGGGAGGAGAGATGTGAGAGGGGATGGGATAGGGGAGGGCGAAAGGGGAGAAGGGGGAAGGGGAGAAGGGGAGGGGGGGAGGGGAAGGGGTGAGGGGGGGAGAAGGGGAGGGGGAGAAGGGAGGGGGCAGGGGTGGGGAAAAAAGGGAGGGGGTAGAAGGAGAAGGGGAGAGGGCAGGGGGAGGGGAAGAAGGGAGGGGGCAGAAGGGAGGGGACAGAAGGGAGGGGGCAGAAGGGGAGGGGCAGAAGGGAGAGGGGGCAGAAGGGGAGGGGGGCAGAAGGGGAGGGGGCAGAAGGGGAGGGGGGCAGAAGGGGAGGGGGCAGAAGGGGAGGGGGCAA
>NC_091471.1:230982479-231018402 GCF_036971445.1 Narcine bancroftii
TGGAGGGGGCAGAAGGGGGAGGGGGGCAGAAGGGGAGGGGGCAGAAGGGGAGGGGGCAGAAGGGGAGGGGGCAGAAGGGGAGGGGGCAGAAGGGGAGGGGGCAGAAGGGGAGGGGGCAGAAGGGGAGGGGGCAGAAGGGGAGGGGGCAGAAGGGGAGGGGGCAGAAGGGGAGGGGGCAGAAGGGGAGGGGCAGAAGGGGAGGGGGCAGAAGGGGAGGGGGCAGAAGGGGAGGGGGCAGAAGGGGAGGGGGCAGAAGGGGAGGGGGCAGAAGGGGAGGGGGCAGAAGGGGAGGGGGCAGAAGGGGAGGGGGCAGAAGGGGAGGGGGCAGAAGGGGAGGGGGCAGAAGGGGAGGGGGCAGAAGGGGAGGGGGCAGAAGGGGAGGGGGCAGAAGGGGAGGGGGCAGAAGGGGAGGGGGCAGAAGGGGAGGGGCAGAAGGGGAGGGGGCAGAAGGGGAGGGGGCAGAAGGGGAGAGGGCAGGGGAGGAGAAGGGAGGGGGGGGAGGGGAGGGGGAAGAGAGGGGGAGGGGAGGAGGGGGAGGAGGGGAGGGGGGAGGGAGGAGGGAGGGGAGGAGCGGGAGGGGAGGGGCGGGAGGGGAGGGAGGGGAGGGGCGGGAGGGGAGGGGGGGAGGAGGGGGAGAGGGGGGAGGGGAAGAGGGGGGAGGGGAAGAGAAGGGGATGGGGAAGAGAAGGGGATGGGGAAGAGAAGGGGATGGGGAAGAGAAGGGGATGGGGAAGGTGAGGGGGAGAAAGGGGATGGGGAGGGGGAGCAGAAGAGAGGGGATGGGGAGACAAAGATAGGGAGAGAAGGAGAGAAGAAGTGGGAGATTGAATGGAGGGAGAGCAGGGGAGGAGGGGAGAGAGGGAGGGGAGAGAGGGAGGGGGATAGGTGAGGAGGGGGAGTGGGTGAGAGAGGAGAAAGATGAGGAGAGAGAGGGGATGGGGAAAGTGGGAGGAGGGGAGAGGATGTGGGAGAGAGAGAGAGGAAGGACAGAAGGGGAGAGAGGGTGGGGAGAGAGGAATGAGAGGGGGGGATGGAGATGGGATGGGGAGAGAGGGGGAGGGAGAAGAAGAGAAGGGGGAGTGAGATGGGAAGGAGAGGTGATACCGGAAAAAGGGGATGGGGAGAAAGGGGGAGTGAAGGGATGGGTAAAGAGAGGGAAGGTGGGGGAGAGTCAGTGGAAGGAAAGGGGGGAATGGAGATGGAGAGGGGGCAGTAGTGAGAGAGAGGGGATGGGGAGAGAAAGGTGGTGAGGGGTTTGGGAGAGAGAGGAGAAAGCTGAGGGAGAAAGAGGGGAGAGAAGGGATGTAGAGAGAGGAGGAGAAAGAAATAGGGAAGAGAGAGTGAAGGGAGATGGGGAGATGGAGAGGGGAGAGAGAGGAATGGCAGGATGGAGGGAGAGTTGGGAAGAGGAGATGGTGGGAGGGAAAGGAGTGGGGTGGGAGAGTCACAGAGGAAGATAGAACAGATAGAGAGATGAGGAGATAAAGAGGGGTGAGAGGGATGAAGGAAGACAACAGAGAGGGATGGCAAAGGAGATGGGTCGGGAGGGACAGGGCAGGAGAAATAGATAGAATAGATGGAGAGATAGATGAGGGGGTTGATGGGGAGAGCAAATCAAAAGGGGAGAGTTAGAAAGGGAGAGGGCCGGAAAGGGAGGGATGGGAGAGGGGCGGAGTATGGGGGGAGGGAGGGAGGGAGGTAGGGAGATGGTGAGGTAGAGATTGTAGAGTGGAGAGATGGGGAGAGACAGGAAGAGGTAAAGGTATAGAGGGAGGGAGAGATGGATATGATGGGAGAGAGAGAAAGGGGAAGGAGAGGGGAAAGAGAGAGGGGAAAAAGGGGAGGGGAGAGAGAATGGGAAGGAGAGACAGAAGATGAAGGAGGATGGGAGGCATTGGGAGGTGGGGGTGAATGGAGGGGTGATGGGGAGGGTGGGACAAGGGAGGAGGAGAGGGTCAGGTTGAACCAGACACAGGTTGAAAAATAGAAAATATAGGAGTTCATAGACTTCTGTTAGATCATAGAATGTGTGTGTGTGTGTGTGTGTGTGTGTGTGTGTGTGTGTGTGTGTGTGTGTGTGTGTGTGTGAGAGAGAGAGAGAGAGACCATGTTTACAACATGGTGGAACAGCGCACACACCTGCTACAGACAGTGCACTGCCTCAGACACATCCGGCCTCTCATGCTCTCTGCAACAGGCTGATATGCTTGCAATCTCGCATGCTGGCATGCACGCAAGCCCAGGTACGAACCTCGACCTGCGCTCAGGGAACTGACTTCCTGCTGTGGCCAGTGACATGTAGAGATTCGACTAGGACAGAGAGAGAGAGAGAGAGAGACGTAGGCACAGAGACATGGTGAGACCCTAGGGAGATGTGGTGGGGGGGGGGTGGGGAGGGAAGGGAGGGTGGAGATAGAGAAGGGAGTCAGAAAGGGTGGATAGAGAGAGAGGAGGGAGAGAGGGGTGGAGAGAGGCAAGTAGAGGGGGGAGAGAGGAGGGGTGGAGAGATGCAAGTAGAGGGAGGGGGAGAGAGAAGAGGGGTGGAGAGAGACGGAGACAGGGAAGGGGATGAGATGGGAAAGAGAGAGGGTGAGAGAGGGAAGGGGGAGTGAGGGGGAGCGAAAGTGGGGGGGGAGATGTTGGAGGGGGAGATGTTGGAGGGGGAGACAGGGTGAGGGGGAAGGGTTGAAACTGGCTCATCTGAGGCAGAGTATACAGGTTTGACAACAGGAAACCCACATCCTGCCTGAAACTCCTGCGGGGCAGTGACAGGGAGACAGACTGTGCCCCAACACGGAAGTGTGTGACGGGACAGGGGGAGTGGGAATCACTCTGTGTCCAAACCCAGGAGTGTGTGACGGGCTGGGGGTGGGGGGGAAAGAGGGAGCTTCACTCCACCCCACCTGGGAATGTGTGATGGGACAAGGGGGAGAGAGAGCTTCACTCTGGATCCCACCCCGGGAGTGTGTGACAGGACGGAGGGAGAGGGAGCTTCACTCTGTACCCCAACCCAGGCATATGTGACAGGACAAGGGGGAGAGGGAGCTTCACTCTGTGCCCCAACCCAGGCATATGTGACGGGACAAGGGGGAGAGGGAGCTTCACTCTGTGTCCTACCCCGGGAGTGTGTGACGGGACAGGGGGAGGGAGATTCTCTCTCGCTGTGTGCCCTATCCTCTCTGACTGTGCTCTCTCACACTCGACCCTGACCTCTGCTCTCTCCCTTCTCCATCCCAGGACCGGGGCCAGGAATACGTGGGATTTGCAACACTCCCAAACCAACTCCATCGGAAATCGGTGAAGAAGGGATTTGATTTCACTCTCATGGTGGCAGGTGACCTCTCACCCCTTCCCAGACCCTCATCCTGACCTCTCACCCCTCTACCTGACCTGTCACTCCTTGCCCCTGTCTTCTTACCCATCACCGTGACCTCTCACCCTTTTCCCCAAACCTCTAACCCCTTCTCGCCAACCGCTCAGCAATATTGGATTGTGAAGGGTAACAATTTATATGAGAAGGGGGGTTGAGGAAGGTATTAAAGCAATGTTTCACGAGGATTTAGACAGATCCCGTGGATGGGACGGGTTTAGAGGGGTAGGGGCCGGTTGAACCAGTGTGGGTGGGACAGATCTGTGGATGGGATAGGTTTAGAAAGAGAGGGGAAGGTGGGACTAGTGTGGATGGGATGGGTTTAGAGGGAGAGGGGCAAGTGGGACCAGTGTGGGTAGGACAGATCCATGGATGGAATGTGTTTAGAGGGGTAGGAGCAGGTGGGACCAGTGTGGGTGGGACAGATCTGTGGATGGGATAGGTTTAGAAAGAGAGGGGAAGGTGGGACTAGTGTGGATGGGATGGGTTTAGAGGGAGAGGGGCAGGTGGGACCAGTGTGGGTGGGACAGATCAGTGGATGGGATGTTTAGAGGGAGAGGGGCAGGTAGGACCAGTGTGGGTGGGACAGATCCATGGTTGGGAGGGGTTTAGAGGGGTAGGGGCAGGTGGAACCAGTGAGGGTGGGACCAGTGTGGATGGGACAGATCCATGGATGAGATGGGTTTAGAAAGAGATGGGGAGGTGATACCAGTGTGGCTGGTACCAGTGTGGATGGGACAGATCCATGGATGGGATGGGTTTAGAAAGAAAGGGGAGATGGGACCAGTGAGGGTGGGACCAGTGTGGATGGGACAGATCCATGGATGGGATGGGTTTAGAGGGGTAGGGGCAGGTTGAACCAGTGTGGGTGAGACAGATCTGTGGATGGGATAGGTTTAGAAAGAGAGGGGCAGGTGGGACCAGTGTGGGTGGAAACAGTGTGGATGGGATGGGTTTAGAGGGAGAGGGGAAAGTGGGACCAGTGTGGGTGGGACAGATCTGTGGATGAGATGGGTTTGGAGGGGTAGGGGCAGGTGGGACCAGTGTGGGTGGGACAGATCCATGGATGGAACGGGTTTGGAGGGGTAGGGGCAGGTGGGACCAGTGTGGGTGGGACAGATCCATGGATGGAACGGGTTTAGAGGGGTAGGGGCAGGTGGGACCAGTGTGGGTGAGACAGATCCATGGATGGGAGGGGTTTAAAGGGGTAGGGGCAGGTGGAATCAGTGTGGGTGGGACAGATCTGTGGATGGCATAGGTTTAGAAAGAGAGGGGGAGGTGGGACTAGTGTGGGTGGAACCAGTGTGGATGGGATGGGTTTAGAGGGAGAGGGGCAAGTGGGATCAGTGTGGGTGGGACATATCCGTGGATGGGATGGGTTTAGAGGGGTAGGGGCAGGTGGGACCAATGTGGGTGGGACAGATCCATGGATGGAACGGGTTTAGAGGGGATGGGGCAGGTGAGACTAATGTGGGTGGGACAGATCCATGGATCGGAGGGGTTTAGAGGGGATGGGGCAGGTGGGACCAGTGTGGGTGGGACAGAACCATGGATCGGAGGGGTTTAGAGGGAGAGGGGCTGGTTGGACCAGTGTGGGTGGGATATTTGGACAGATTGATGGATGAAGCTATGAGCTTCTATGACAGGCCTTCTGCGCTGCTCCTGGGAGAGGATCAGTGAGGTACAGGAACCCCAGGAAATAACTCACCCTCTCCGCGCCCCACCTCCCCACCCGTCTGAACCAGAGACGGGATCACCTTCCGCAGCATCTCTACTATTTCACATCGACCTCACCCCTCTACCCAACTTCCCTGGGAGCAGGGAGACACGGTCAGGAGTCTGCCTGGGAAAGGGGATCGGCCCAGGTTGGGGCAGTTTCACCAACACCAATGCACTGTCCTGCAGGAGAGTCGGGGCTGGGAAAGTCCACACTCATTGACAGCCTCTTCCTGACAGATCTGTACAAGGAGCGGACTCTTCCTGATGCCCAGGGTAAGGGCGGCGTGCGAGTGTGCGTGTGTGTGCGCGTGTATGGATGTAAGTGGATGGAGTGTGTGTGTTAGAATGTGAATGTGTGAGCGTTTCTGTGTGTGTCAATTTGAGAGCATGTGTGTGCGCACATGTGTATGTTTGATAGAGTGTGTGTTTTTGTGTGATTGTGTGCGTGTATGGGTGTGTAAGCGTGTGTATGTGTGCACACGAGTGTGTCTATGTGTGTCAATGTTAGTGCACATGTTCGTGCTTGTGTGTGTGTGTGTGTGTGTGTGTGAGGGGCTTTGTGTGGGGAGTGTGAGCATGAGTGTGTGTGAGCATGAGTGTGTGTGAGAGAGAATGTGAACTCACCCTGTGCCCCATCTGACAGAACGAGTCACCAAGACGTTGAAGATCACACGACATGGGGTGGAGATCGAGGAGCGCGGGGTCAGGGTGAAACTCACCGTGGTCGACACACCTGGGTTCGGCGACGCCATCGACAATTCTGACTGGTGAGGAAAGTGGTATCCAACCCCTGGGTCCATACTACCCACCCCCACCCCCACTCCCCTTCCCCCATCACCCCTGGGGTAACCACTCGGATCAGTAGTGGAGAGGGTCAAGAATGTCAAATTCCTGGGGGGGTCAACATCTCCGAGGATCTGTCCTGGAACCTCCATGTTTTTTTAAAAAAAAAATTATTTTTCACACGATAAACCATATTGACCAAGATACATACAGACATTTTTTTTCCTTGAATATATACAGTGTCATTTTCTCCCCCTTTTTCCCCCTCCCTCCCCTCCCTCCCTCACCCGCTTCCCCATTTATTTGAAGTTCAATCTATAAGATACATTAAACCCATTAAACAATGTTGTCACTTAATAAAAATAAACAAGAAATTTTACTGAGTCAGTTCTTTTCGTTATCTTCTCCTTCTGTCATTTTAGGTGGTGGAAGTCCATGGTAGGATTTCTCTATTGTGTTTCATGTATGGCTCCCATATTTGTTCGAATATTGTGATGATATTTCTTAAATTATATGTTATTTTTTCTAATGGAATACATTTATTCATTTCTATGTACCACTGTTGTATTCTCGAGTTATCTTCTAATTTCCAGGTTGACATAATACATTTGTTAGGGCTATCATAACAAATCTTTTTTGTGCTCCATCCAAATCAAGTCCAAATTCTTTATTTCTTATATTACTTAGGAGGAAGATCTCTTTGTTTTTTGATACATTGCTTTTTGTGACTTTATTTAATATCTGGTTTAGATCTTCCCAAAATTTTTCCACTTTCTCACATGTCCAAATTGCATGAATTGTTGTTCCCGTTTCCTTTATACAGCGAAAACATCTGTCTGATACTGTTGGGTCCCATTTATTTAACTTTTGAGGTGTGATGTATAGCCTGTGTATCCAGTTATATTGTATCATGCGTAACCTCGTGTTTATTGTATTTCTCATAGTTCCGGAGCATAACTTCTCCCATGTTTCATTCTTTATCTTTATGTTTAGATCTTGTTCCCATTTTGGTTTAGGTTTACCGTTTGTTTCCTCATTCTCCTTTTCTTGCAGTTTGATGTACATGTTTGTTACAAACTTTTAAATTATCATTGTGTCTGTAATCACATATTCAAAATTGCTTCCTCCTGGTAACCTCAGACTGTTTCCCAATTTGTCCTTCAAGTAGGTTTTCAGTTGGTAGTATGCAAACATTGTATCGTGAGTTATATTATATTTATCCTTCATTTGTTCAAAGGATAATAATTTATTTCCCGAAAAATAATTTTCTATTCTTTTGATCCCTTTTCTCTCCCATTCTCTGAAGGAAAGGTTATCTATTTTGAAAGGGATTAGCTGATTTTGCGTCAATATTAGATTTGGTAGTTGGTAATTTGTCTTATTCCTTTCTAGATGAATCTTCTTCCAAATATTGAGCAGATGATGCAATACCGGTGAATTCCTACGTTGCACCAATTTTTCATCCCATTTATATAGTATATGTTCAGGTCTCTTCTCCTCTATTTTATCTAGTTCTAATCTGGTCCAATCTGGTTTTTCCCTTGTTTGATAAAAATCTGATAGGTATCTTAATTGTGCGGCTCTATAATAATTCTTAAAGTTTAGTAGTTGTAAGCCTCCTTGTTTGTACTATTCTGTTAATTTATCTAGTGCTATCCTCGGTTTCCCCCCTTTCCATAAGAATTTCCTTATTATTTTCTTTAACTCCTTGAAGAATTTCTCTGTTAGGTGAATTGGTAATGACTGAAATAGGTATTGTATCCTTGGGAAAATGTTCATTTTAATACAGTTTATCCTTCCTATCAGTGTTAGTGGTAAGTCTTTCCAATGCTCTAACTCGTCTTTAAATTATCATTCATTAATGAAAAAAATTACGTTTATATAGATGGCTGAGATTTTTATTTAGTTGTATACCTAGGTATCGCATTGCTTGTGTTTGCCATCTAAATGGCGATTCTTTCTTGAACTTTGTGAAATCTGCATTATTCATTGGCATTGCTTCACTTTTATTTGCATTGATCTTGTACCCCGATACTTCTCCATATTCCTTCAATTTCCTATGTAATTCTTTTATTGATATTTATGGTTCTGTTAAGTATATTATAACGTCATCTGCAAATAGACTGATTTTATATTCCTTGTCTTTTATTTTTATCCCTCTTATTTTATTTTCTGTTCTTATCAGTTCTGCTAGTGGATCTATAGCTAACGCGAACAGTGAGGGGGATAGTGGACATCCCTGCCTTGTTGATCTGCTTAAGTTAAATTGTTTTGATATATATCCATTTACTGTCACTTTTGCCAATGGCCCCTTATCCAATTTAATCCAATTAATATATTTCTCTGGTAGGCTGAATTTTTGTAGTGCTTTGAATAAATAATTCCATTCTACTCTGTCAAAGGCCTTCTCTGCGTCTAAAGCAACCGCTACTGTTGGAGCTTTATTTCCTTCTACTGCATGAATTAAGTTAATAAATTTACAAATATTGTCTGTTGTTCGTCTTTTTTTAATAAATCCAGTTTGGTCTCTATTTACTATTTTTGGTACATAGTCGGCTAATCTGTTTGCTAATAGTTTAGCTATTATCTTATAATCTGTGTTAAGTAAAGATATTGGTCTATATGACGCTGGTGCAAGTGGATCTTTCCCTGTCTTTGGTATTACTGTAATTATTGATGTTTTGCATGAATCTGGTATGTTTTGCGTTTTATCAATCTGGTTGATTACTTCCAGGAGGGGAGGAATTAATAAATCTTTAAATGTTTTATAGAATTCTATTGGGAATCCATCCTCTCCTGGTGTTTTATTGTTCAGTAGTTTTTTTTAATATCTCCTGTAATTCGTCTATTTCAAATGGTTTTATTAATTTCTTTTGCTCCTCTCTTTGTAATTTTGGTAGTTCAATTTTAGTTAGAAATTCATCTATTTTGTCTTCTTTCCCTTCGTTTTCAGTTTGATATAGTTGCTTCTAGAATTCCCTGAAATTTTCATTGATCTCCGTTGGATTATATGTAATTTGTTTGTCCTTTTTCCTTAATGCCAATACCATTCTTTTAGTTTGTTCTGTCTTAAGCTGCCACGCTAGAATTTTGTGCAATTTTTCTCCTAGCTCATAATATTTGTTTTGTCTTCATTATGTTCTTCTCCACCTTATATGTTTGTAGTGTTTCATATTTTATTTATTTGTCTGCCAATTCTCTTCTTTTAGTTGTATCTTCCTTTATTGCTAATTCTTTTTCTATATTTGTTATTTCCCTTTTCAACTGTCTGTTTCCCAACTGTAGTCCTTCTTCATCTTAGTTTCATAACTTATTATTTGCCCTCTGATGAACGCTTTCATAGCATCCCATAGTATAAACTTATCTTTCACTGATTCTGTATTTATTTCAAAGTACATTTTAAGTTGTCGTTCAATTAATTCTCTAAAATCCTGTCTTTTAAGTAGCATGGAGTTTAATCTCCATCTATACATTCTTGGTGGGATGTCCTCTAGCTCTATTGCCAATAACAGGGGTGAGTGGTCCGATAATAGTCTAGCTTTATATTCCGTTTTTCTAACTCTGTCTTGCATGCGAGCTGATAACAGGAATAGGTCTATCCTTGAGTATGTTTTGTGTCTACCCGAATAATATGAATATTCCTTTTCCTTTGGGTGTTGTTTCCTCCATATATCCAAAAGTTGCATTTCTTGCATCGATTTAATTATAAATTTGGTTACTTTCTTCTTTCTGTTAGCTTTTTTTCCAGTTTTATCCATGTTTGAGTCCAAATTAAGGTTAAAATCCCCTCCTATTAGTATGTTCCCTTGCGTATCTGCTATCTTCAAAAAGATATCTTGCATAAATTTTTGATCTTCTTCATTAGTTGAGTATACATTGAGTAAATTCCAAAATTCTGAATATATCTGACATTTTATCATTATATATCTCCCTGCTGGATCTATTATTTCCTCTTCTATTTTGATTGGTACATTTTTATTGATTAATATAGCTACTCCTCTGGCTTTTGAATTATATGATGCTGCTGTTACATGTCCTATCCAATCTCTCTTTAATTTCTTGTGTTCCACTTCAGTTAGATGTGTTTCTTGTACGAATGCTATATCAATTTTTTCTTTTGTCAGTAAATTTAGCAGCTTCTTCATTTTGATTTGGTTATGTATTCCATTAATATTTACAGTCATATAGTTCAACATAGTCATTTCATACTTTGTTTATCTTTCCTTTCCGTTTCCTCATCACCACCTTCCCTTCTTATCCATTTCTGCTTTCTTTTTTTGAACACATTATAAGACAACATTTCTTTTTTTTTGAAACTTTATTTAAAGATTTTATTACATGAATAAAACAAAGAAATTACATTTAAAGAAAAAATAAAAATGAAGTAATTATTGCAACACAACATTAATTACCTAACTTAAATCAATCTAACCCCCACCATTTATACGACCACTAAAAAAAACTATATATATAAAACCCGACCCTTCCCCCCAAAATAAAGAGTGAAGAATTAATAAAGTTAGTAATATTATATATAAAAAAACACTCACAAACAAAAGAAAATAACAAGTAAAAATATTAATTGAAAAAAGTTATCAAATCTAAAATGTCACACATAAAACATATTTAAATCAGACTTAATGGCAAGTACTTAATAAATGGAGTCCACTTCAACTTATAAAAAGACATCTTATCTTGAATTGAAAAAGATATCTTTTCCATAATTAAACAAGACTTCATCTCTAAATACCATCTATCTAAGGTTAGTATATTTCTATCTTTCCAAGTAAGCGCTATACATTTCTTAGCCACTGCTAAGGCTAAATAGATAAAAGAAATCTGATAATCATTTAAGCTTAAATCGATTAATGATTGCATATTCCCTAATAAAAATATATCAGGATCTAATACAATATAGATATTATATAAACTATTAAATATAGATTGAATACCTTTCCAAAACTGTTGCAATCGATCACAAAACCAAACTGTATGTAAAAAAGTATTAGCCGCCTGATCTCAACGAAAACAACAATCTACCTTACTAAGACCAAACTTTTTTAATTTCTCTGGTGTTAAATATAATTGATGTATAAAATTATAATTAATCATCGCTAATCTAGCATTAATCAATTGCCGAATACTATTCTGACAAATTTCCATCCAAGCTTCTTCAGCTATTATAGAACCTAAATCTTTTTCCCATTTCAACTTATCTTTATCCCAATCTGTCTTATTTTCATTTTCTTGTAAAATACAATACAAATCAGATATATACCCCTTTTTTGGTATAGAAAGTACATATTTCTCAAAACTAGTTTCAGGCAATAAAATCATATGTTGGCCACATACCTGTTTTACAAATGATCTTAACTGATAATATACAAATACAGAATTTTCACTAATACCAAATTTCCTTTGTAATTCCTCAAAAGAACAAAGACATCCTTCAAAAATCAATCTGATAAATTTTTTATTCCTTTCCTTTCCCATTGTTTCAAAGTAATATTGAAGACTGTAAAAGGAACAAGTTGATTATTGTATAATGGCAACCGCCCAGACCATTTATTTTTAAGCCCCAATTTATTAAGTTTACTTGTCTATAAATTCAATAAATGTTTCAATATTGGTACATCATAAGTTCATAATAAATTTTTATTCCATCGAAACAAAAACTCATGTGGAAATTTTTCTGAAATAACTGCCATTTCTATCTTTGCCCAACTAGGTGGGTCCTCTGTATTCATTAATGCACTAAGAAATTTAAATTGAGCTGCCTCATAATAATATTGAAAATTCGGTAATCTCAAACATCCAAATTGAAAATCCCACATCAACTTTCTCATTGCTACCCTCGGAAATTTTCCCTTCCATAAAAAATCTCTAACTGCTTTATACAAATCCTTAAAAAAACTTTTTTTTTAAATAAGGAATTGATTGAAACAAATACTGTATCCGAGGAAAAATATTCATTTTTATAGTGTTAATCCTCCCCAATAAACCTAAAGGTAAATCCTTCAATCTAATCAAATCTAACTTGATCTTTTTTATTAAAGGAAGATAATTAATTGAATATAGATCTTGATATTCTGTATTAACATTAATTCCTAAATATTTAATTTGTTTAGTCCATTTCAAATTTATAATATTTTTATATATTGAATAATCATCTTTACAAATTGACAAAATTTAACTTTTAGCCCAGTTTACCTCATAACCAGATAATTGACCATAATTTTCTAAAGATTCTTGAATTGCTGGTAAAGAAATATCAGGATCCACCAAATATAATAAAACATCATCAGCAAATAAATTAATCTTATATTCCTCATTCAAAACTCTTGTACCCTTAACATTTTCATTTTGACGTATTAATTGTGCCAAAGGTTCAATAACTATAGCGAATAAAGCAGGTGATAATGGACATCCTTGCCTAGTAGACCTTGTTAAATCAAAGGATTCTGAAATCTGTCCATTGGTAGCAACTCTAGCCTTTGGACTATTATATAAAGCCTTTATCAATCCAATAAACGAGGAACCAAAACAAAATTTTTCAAGTACTTTAAATAAAAACTTCCATTCCACTCTATCAAAAGCCTTTTCTGCATCCAACGAAACCACTATTGGATAATTCATTTGAGATTTAGATTTGTTTATCAAAGTTATTAAATGCAAAATATTATCAGACACATATCTATTTTTTTATAAATCCTGTTTGGTCTTTATGTATTATTTTAGGTAAATATTGAGCTAATCTATTAGCCATAACTTTAGCTACAATTTTATAATCCACATTTAACAATGATATTGGTCGATAAGAAGAAACCTATAAAAGATCTTTATCTTTTTTTGGGTTAATTGTAATTATAGCATTAGATTCAGGTAATTGAAAAGTTTTATAAATTTGCTGTATTACATCCTTATAAATAGAAGATATATCAACATAAAAAGTTTTATAAAACTCTATAGAAAACCCATCTTCACCAGGTGCCTTTCCATTTGGCATATCTCTTATTGCCATTTCAATTTCATTTTCTGTAAAAGATTTATCCAACTCTTGTCTATCTTCTTGATTCAATTGTGGCAATTTAATATTTTTCAAAAAAGAATCTTCAGCTACATCTTTACATTCTGAAGTATATAGTTTTTTATAAAAATTACAAAATTCCTCATTAATTTCTTTTTGTCTAAAAGTAATACCCGATTTCTTTCTAATTGCTGGTATAATCCGAGATAATTGTTCTTTTTTCAACTGCCATGAAAGAACTTTATGAGCTTTCTCACCCCATTCATAAAACTTATGTTTAGTTCGATTCATTAAACATTCAAACCGATATGTTTTTAATTCATTATATTTAAATTTTAAATTAGTTAACTGATTCTTTTGCATTTCAGTAGGATTTTTTTGAAATTATTTTTCAGTAACAGCTATCTTTTTCTCTAAATCTTCAATCTCTCTAATTCTCTCTTTCTTTACTTTAGAAGCATAGCTAATAATTTGACCTCATAAAAAAGCTTTCATTGCATTCCATAAAACAAAATGACTAGAAACAGAATTAATATTATTACTAATAAAAACCTCAATTTGTTTTTTTAAATAACTAATAAATTATGGTTTTTGTAATAGCATAGTATTAAATCTCCATCTTGGGGTTCTCTGAACATCTTGTGAACTCTGATATTCTAATAATAGTAATGAATGATCTGAAACCAACCTTGCCTTATAATCCACAGATATAACTCTATCTTGCAAATGCGTTGAAATTAAAAAATAATCAATTCTTGAAAAAGAATTATGGCGTGAAGAATAAAAAGAAAAATCTTTCTCTGTAGGATTAAATCTTTGCCAAATATCAACTAAATTCAAATCTGTCATCATATTAGTCACTTGTACTGCCATTTTAGATTTCTTAATTGCTCTTGGATACTTGTCCAATAAAGGCTCCAATACCACATTTAAATCTCCCCCAAACATCACATTAGAGTTTGCTTGTCCAAGTAATAAAGACATATCCACAACAAAAGCTGTATCCTCAACATTTGGAGCATAAACATCAAGCAAAGTCCAAACCTCGTTAAAGATTGTACAATTCAATTTTAATAATCTTCCACCATTTTTCTCTTCATTCTGTAACTGAAATGGTAGATTCTTGTGCACCAAAATTGCCACTCCTTTTTGCCTTTGAATTAAATGAAGAATAAAAAACTTGTCCAACCCATTCACGTTTAAGTTTCAAATGTTCCTTATCCGTTAAATGAGTTTCCTGCAAAAAGGCCACATCAACTTTTAGTTTTTTTAAGTATGCAAGTACTTTCTTACGCTTAATAGGATTATTTAAACCTTGAACATTAAGAGAAGCAAACTTTAATTTAGACATTTCTTACAACAACAGAACAAGAAAAAAAAGAGAAAAGAAAAAAACCCCTCCCCTTATCCCCTCTTAAAACTACAACAAAAAAAATTTAAAAAAAGAATTTTTTTTTTAATAATAAAAAGAAACTTCACTCCTTAATCCAAAAATTAATTTAAAAAACAGGTAAGAGGTTATGACTACCTCCTCCTGTCTAAACCGCACAATGCGGTAACTCCCACAAGATATTGGGTGTGAGATAACTCACACGTAGCTGACGACTTCTGGAAAATGATGCCCACCCAGTTCCCTCTCCTAACTCCCCTCTCACATAAAACTATCATCATTATCTAAATCTTCTCGAGAAAGAAAAAAAAATTTTTTTTAATTTAATCAACTTTGTCACTTCGACCACCATTGCTTCCATTTCTTCTTGAAATTCGATTCCCATCTTGCGTCTCCACTCTCTTCGGAGACCGTGGAGGACTACGTCGTTCCTGGAATTGTGTAATTGGTAACGATTGAGCAAAGTCCATAGCTTCTTTAGGATTGTCAAAAAATTTTGGTTGATATCCATCCTGAAAAATCTTCAATACTGCAGGGTATCTAAATGTTGCTTTATATCCTTTTTTCCATAACACTTCTTTCACAGGATTAAATTCATGTTGTTGAGACATAATTTCCTGACTCAAATCTGGATAAAAAAAACACAATTGTTCTGGACCATCAAAGGAGATCTGCTTTGTTGAGCATTTCTAATAGCCACACGCAAAATTGTCTCTCTATCATAATAGTTTAGACAACGGACCAGAACAGGTCTTGGGTTCTGTCCTGAAAAAGGTTTTCTTCTCAAAGCTCGATGAGCACGTTCCAGTATTAAACCATCCGGGAACTTATCTTGTCCTAAAACTTGAGGGATCCAATCAGTAAAGAATTTTCTTGGATCTGGTCCTTCTATATCTTCTGGCAAACCAATAATTTTTATGTTGTTTCGTCTAGACGGATTCTCCAAATAATCAACCTTTTTCGCAAAATTTTTATTCTGAATTTGTAAAGTTTCAATTGTTTTATTTACATCTTGTATTTGGTCTTGTACCTCAACTATACCTTGGTCACAAACATCAAGTCTTTCATTTGTTTCAAGCTTAAAAGCTCCATAATCAACCATCTGTTGAGTATTAATATCCACCAAGGTATTAAGCTTGATATTGACTAGAACCAAAGATTTACCTAGCTCTTTGATTGAAGAAGATAACTTAAATTCTTAATAAGCATATCAACTGGAATAGATTCAGGTACAATAGGATCCTGCTGCTTCTGAATAACCAGAGGGTCTTCTAATCCTTCCCTTAGTTTAACTGCTTTTCTTGCAGTATGACTCTGTGTAGAAACCCCTGCCACAACCTCCTCAGCAATATCAGAAGACTGGTATTCAGGGTTACCCATATTACATCAAGAGCCTTCATTACATTGGGATCAGTAAAAGTCTTCATAACTGGTGGTGCATTTCGCAGCGCCACCACTACATCAATCAGTGAACGTCTCTTTAAAGTCGGGTCTTCAGCTGGCGGCATCCCAGCTGTTTCAGCTGTCAAAAGTTCAGTGACAGCGCTCATAGCGGGCGTTGATTGAAATACACGCGCCTGGCTAGCCCTTTGTTCCAAAGGCTGCTGGGCACCATCTTTAAAGAGCCCTACCGATACAGTGCGGAGCTCCTTTGCCGAATCCTGCACTTCTCCTCTTGGATCCATTTCACGCTGAGTCCTGGCTTCTTGTAAACAGGTAGGCTCAGATAACTTCGGGAAATGTAATTTCTTAACGATCTGTTTCCGTTTTCTTTTACTTTTTTTCAGCAATTGTACCATTAGAAGCTAGTTTAACACCTCTAACTACATAAACTTTTTTAAAAGTTTCAACAGGCACTTGTAGACAAAACAATAACAAAGAGTCAGGAGAGGACTGGAAGGCACGTCTGTTCCTTACGCCATCTTGCTATGCCCCCCCCCCCCAGACAACATTTCTAAAACATAAAATATTTCCACTACTCTCATATCTAAAATTCCTTTAACCCCAATAGTCCCTCCCCTTTCTGAGTTGCCCTTTGTCCCTTGTCGGGCAACCACATCTCCCCTCTCCATTTGGATTTGCGAATCCGCTCGCAAGCGTCAACTGATTTCGCAGTGACTGTTATTCTTCCCCACCCAGCCCCCCAGAAAAGATTTTAATCTTCATATATAACAAAGGTCACTCTCTTAATTCCCTCCTTACTTCCTTTCTTCCCTTTCTTTCCCTTCTGAGTTCTTACTTATACTCTATTTATATATATATAGTTTGTTGTCATTTTTGTTCTTGTTACATCTCTTCATCTCTCTGTCTGTTTTGTAGTTGTTCTGCAAATTTTCGTGCTTCTTCCGGATCCGAGAATAGTTTGCTTTGCTGCCCCGGGATAACTATTTTAAGTACCGCTGGGTATTTTAACATAAATTTATAACCTTTTTTCCATAGGGTCATTTTTGCTGCATTGAACTCCTTCCTCTTCTTCAGGAGTTCAAAACTTATATCTGGATAGAAAAAAATTTTTTGACCCTTGTATTCCAGTGGTTTTTTGTCTTCTCTTATTTTTTCCATTGCCTTCTCCAATATATTTTCTCTTGTTGTATATCTTACGAATTTTACTAGAATGGATCTTGGTTTTTGTTGTGGTTGAGGGGCTAATGTTCTGTGTGCCCTTTCTATTTCCATTTCTTCCTGTAATTCTGGTCTTCCTAGGACCTTGGGGATCCATTCTTTTATAAATTCTCTCATATTCTTGCCTTCTTCATCTTCCTTAAGGCCCACTATCTTTATATTGTTCCTTCTATTATAATTTTCCATTATATCTATCTACTGAGCTAACAGCTCCTGTATTTCTTTAACTTTTTTTTCAGATTCTTCTAATTTCATTTTTAAGTCATTTACTTCCATTTCTATGGCTGTTTCTCGTTCTTCCACCTTGTCTACTCTTTTTCCTATATCTGTCATGATCATCTCTAATCTATTCACTTTTTCTTCTGTACTTTTTATTCTTCTTTTTATTTCACTGAATTCTTGTGACTGCCATTCTATTACTGTTTCCATATATTCTTTAAAAAAAAATGTCCATGTACTTGCCCTTCCCTTCATCTTCCATTTCTCTGTGTTCTCCCTCCTCTTCTGAGTCCACTCCAGGATCTGTGTCCTTTACCTCTGTCTCTTCTGGTTTTCTTGTTGGATTGTTTGTTTTATTTTGTTGGGTATTTTTGGTCTTCTTATTATTATTAAAAGTGTCTTGGTGTTGGTCTTCTTCCTCTGGGTTGGTCATTTGTTGTTTCTTTGATTTCCTATTTTTATTCTCTTCCTTCTTGTTCCCATTATTTTCTATGTTTTCCTGTTGAGAGTCTTGCTGTTGTGTTATACTTGTCTGTTTTGGCTGTGGAGATTTACTCCTCAGCTGGTCCCCCCTCCCGTCGGCGTTGTTTTTGTCTTGTGCATCGCATGTGCGTGATGATTCACGCATGCGCACTTGCGCACTTTTGTTTGGTTCCGTGAGCCATTTTTGTAGTCCTGAGTTCAGGGTTTCCACTGACCTGAGGGAGCGCGCTTCTCTCTCCATGGCGGGCCTCCTCGTACCGGTAAGGCCTTCACCTTCCTCCTCCGACGTCCGTCTTTCTTTTCTTCCCGTTGTTTTTGATTTTTCTTTCTTTGCTGCCATTTTCTCCACACTTTTACTTTCACTTTGTTATGGTTTTTATGTTTGTGCCTTTGTTTTTTCTCTACATTTTTTTTACTTTTCTGGAGGGGGCTGGAGTTCCCCTACCGGCCACTACTCCATCACGTGACTCCCGGAACCTCCATGTTAATGTAATCACTGAGAAGGCTTGCCAGCAGCTAAACTTGGTGAGGAGTCTGAGGAGATTCGGTCCATCACCGAAGATTCTCGGAAACCTCTACAGGTGGACCATGGAGACCATTCTGGCCAGTTGCATCACTGCCTGGTATGGGAGATTCAGATTTCAGGTTTATTGTCAGAGAACATACATGACAGCATATCCAACCCTGAGATCTTTTTTCCTGTGGGTTCAGTTGTTGAGAAGTTTGATGGTGGAGGGGGAGGAGCTGTTCGTGAACCTGATGTGGCGAGTCTTGTGGCTCCTACACCCCTGTCCTGATGGCAGTAGCGAGAACAGAGCGTGTGCTGGGCGAGTGGGTCCTTGATGATCGTGGCTGTTCTCCGATGGCAGGGTTCCCCGTTGTTGTTCTCAACGGTAGGGAGGGTTTTGCCCGTGATGTTCCTGGGCTATGTCCATAACCTCTTGCAGGGCTTTACGCTCAGGGATATTGATCTCCCCATCCCAGACCGTGACTCTTTCCACCACACATCTGCAGAAATTTGCCAGTGTTTCTGGTGTTGTACTGAACCTCCGCAAACTCCTGAGGAGGTCGAGGTGCTGACGTGCTTTCTTCAAGATGCCACTGGTGTGTTGGGTCCAGGAAAGATCCTCCGAGATAGTGACTTCCAAGAACCTAAATGTGTTCCCCCTGATCCCCCAATGATCACTGGATTGTAAACCTCTGGCTTTCCCTTCCCGAAGTTGACCATCAGCTCCTTGGTTTGGGTGACATTGAGTGCGAGGTGGTGGTTGTTGGTACGCTAACTCTCAGGACAAGAATAAACCCCAGAGGGTTGTGAACTCGGCCTGCGACATCACAGACACCGGACCCCACTCCATCGAGGACGTTGACATGAGGCGGCATCTTAAAAAAGCAGCCTCTCTCATCAAAGACCTCCCACCACCCAGGCCAGGCCCTCTTCACTCTGCTACTGTCAGGGAAAAGGTCCAGGAGCCTGAAGATGAGCTCCTCAGTGCTCTGTGTGAAAGGAGACAGGGAAGGGGAAAGGTGATGGGGGAAGAAGTGAGAGGAGAACTTTAACGAAAACCAGGGGAGTTGATATTAATACCATCTGGCTGGAGGGGGCCCAGTCACAAGACAAGATGCTGTTCTTCCAATTTGCGGCTGGTCTCAGTCTGGCAGCGCTTGAGACATGTTGGCAAGGGAACTGGGCGGGGTATTGAAATGGGCAGCCACTGGGAGATCCACGCTGTTGCGGCGGCCAGAGCCAATGCGCTCGCTGAAGCGATCTGTGTATGTCCGGTCTCTCCAATGTAGAGGAGACCATGACAGGAGCACCAGATGCAGTTGATGACCCCTGCAGATTCACGTGGGAATTTCGGGAGACGTTCGTGACGCTGAGTTCTGATAATTCCCCGGCTCTCTCCCACAGTTGGAAACCCATCGTCGCCTACATCGACGAGCAGTTTGAGCAGTTTTTCCAGGACGAGAGCGGCCTGAATCGGAAGAACATCCAGGATAACAGGGTGCACTGCCTCCTCTACTTCTTATCCCCGCTGGGACACGGGTGAGTGCTGGGACAAAGCCTCCCTTCTGGGCGACAGGAGGTGGAGGGAGTGGGGAGGGGGGTGGGGGAAACTCCAGAGGAAGCAGGAAAGTGTTTGCAAAAGCTCAGGGCCGGCTGTTAGATAGAGTCGAACCCTTCCCAAACCCTATCCAATGCGACGTCTGCCCCAGGGAGAGATGGACCCCGCCCTAATCCCCATAAAATGGGATGTCTGCACTAGGGAGAGATGGACCCCTCCCTCAACCCCATCCAATAGGATCTCTGCCCCAGGGAGAGATGGACCCTTCCCTAAACCCCATCCAATGGGATGTCTGCCCCAGGGAGAGATGGACTCCTTAAACCCTATCCAATGGGACATCTGCCCCAGGGAGAGATGGATCCATCACCAAACCCCATCCCAATATGATATCTACCCTGGGGAAAGATTGAATATTTCCTAAAATCTCAGCCAATAGAATGTCCCCAGGAAGAGTTCCAACACTCCCCAATCCCCATTCAATGGGGCATCTATCCCAGGCAGATATTGAATCCTCCCCAAACCCTTTCCCATGGGACATCTACCCCAGGGAGATCTCCAACACTCCCTAAACCCCATCCCTTGGGACATCTACCCCAGGGAGATCTCCAACACTCCCTAAACCCCATCCCATGGGATATCTATCCCAGGGAGATCGCCAATACTCCCTAAACCCCATCCCATGAGATGTCTGCACCAGGAACTATTTAATAGTCACTTATAGAACATAGTGAAACACGAAAGTCTGCAGACGCTGCGATTGTGGAAAAAAACACACAGAAATGCTGGAGGAACTCAGCCGCTCTCCCAGCATCCATAGGAGACAGAGATACATTGCCCAACATTTTGGGCCTGAGCTCTTCCTCAAGGGATCATCAGAATGAGCCAGAAGCAGGAAATCTCAGTTCAGGCAGTGTTGGACGGGGGAGGAATCTAGACCAACACGGTGTTAATTGGATAGGATGGCGGGTGGTGGGGGGGTGAGAATTTATCATGCTCTGTGCGAAAGGAGACAGGGAAAGGAAAAACAGAGCAGGGGGAAGGCGATGGGGGTGGGGGTTTAATGGAAACTGGAGAAGTCAATGTTAATGCCATGTGGTTGGAGAGAACCCAGTCGGAAGACGAGGTGCTGTTCCTCCAATATGCGGGTGGTCTCAGTCTGGCAGCACATGAGGCCATGGACAGACATATTGGCAAGTGAATGAGGATATATGTGTTGGCCCATATATTCCTACCAAAAAAATCTAACCCTTTCCTACCCCATAACCTTCTATTTTTCTTGCCCCCAATATTCCAGCCTCTACCACCATCTCCAACAAGACATTCCAGGCCCCCACAGCTCTCTGTGTTTATAAAAAAAAAACTTCCCCCTGATGTCTCCCATAAACTTCCCTCCCTCCACTTTATACACACGTCCTCTGGTGTTTGCCGATCCCGCCCTGGGAAACAAGCACTGACTGTCCACCCTATCGACGCCTCTCAGAATCTTCTCAACCTTTATCAAGTCTCCTTTCATCCATCTACGCTCCAAAGAGAAAAATTCCAGCTCTGCGAACCTTGCCTCATAAAGACTTGTTTCCTGATCCAGGCTACGACATGGTGAATCTCCTCTGCCCCCTCTCTGTAGCTCCTACATCCTTCTTGTAATGAGGTGACCAGAACTAAACACAATTCTCCAAGTGGAGGCTCACCAGAGATTTGTAGAGTTGTAACGTGACCTCTCAACTCCTGAACTCAATCCCCCTATTTATCTGTTAAGTGATTCTATAGACCCTGCCTCCTGCACCATTGCCAGCAGTGCATTCCACACATCCACCACTCTCTGTGTAAAGAAATTCCCCTGCCCCGTACTTACTCCCAAACACCTTAAAACCTTTCCCCAACCTGTTAGCCATTTCAGCCCCGGGGATAAACGCCACATGGTCAATGCCTCTCCTCGTCTTGTACACCTCTTTCAGGTCACCCCTTCATCCTCCATCACTCCAAGGAGAAAAGGCCACGTTCACTCAACCTCTCCTCACAAGGCAAGCCCTCCAATCCCAGCAGCATCCTGGTGAATCTCCTCTGCCCCCTCTCTACACCATCTTCCCTGAGGTGAGGTGACCAGAACTGAACACGATATTTCAAGTGGGGTCTAGCCAAGGTCGTGTTGAGTTGCAACATGACTTCGTGTCTCTTGAACTCGATCCCACAGTCAATGAAGACCAACATGCCATCTGCCATCTTAACCATTAATTTCTAGAGGGACTGCAGGCAAGAGTAGGGATGTGATGTTGAGACTCTATGGTGAGACCTCAAATGGAGATCATGTACAGTTTTGGGCCCTGTATTTGCTGGCTTTGGAGGGGTTCAGGGAAGATTTACTGGAACGATAGCAGGAATTAAAGTGTTAGTCTGTGAGGAATAGTTGTTGGATCTCGGACCCTTCTCACTGGAGGACAGAAGGATGAGGGGGGAACATCGTTGAGGAATGCTGAGGGGCCTGGGAATGCAGAGTGGATGTGGCCAGGATGTTCCCCATGGTGGGGGAGTCCGGGACAAGAGGGCACAACGTCAGGGTAAAAGGGCATCAATTTAAAATAAAAATGTGGAAGGACAAAACAAGGTCGGACATCCACGGTGAATGGTCGGGCACTGAGGAGTGCAGTAGAACAGAGGGATCTGGGAATACAGATACATAATTCCCTGAAAGTGGAGTCACAGGTGGACAGGGTTGTAAAGAGAGCTTTTGGCACATTGGCCTTTATAAATCAAAGTATTGAGTACAGGAACTGGGATGTTATAGTAAAGTTGTACAAGACATTGGTGAGGCCACATTTGGAGCATTGTGTGCATATTTGGTCACCGAACTACAGGAAAGATCTCAATAAGATAAAAATCAGAATTTGTCATAAGCATGTCACAAAATTTGTTGTTTTGCGGCAGTATCACAGTGCAAACGTTCATAAAAACCAGAAACAGCCGAAATATTATTCTGCCCCGTCCCACTGACCTGCCCCTAGTCTGTACCCCTCCCCTCCATGTACCCGTCCAAATTCCTCTTTAGTGTTAAAATTGAGCCCCCATTCACCACCTCAGCTCATTCCACACCACTTCAGCTCATTCCACACCCCCACCCACTCCTGAGTGAGGAAGTTCCCCCTTTTACCCTTAACCCATGTCCTCTGGTTTTGATCTCATCTCCCCTCAGTGGGAAAAGCCATCCTACATTTACTCTCTCTGTCCCCCTCATCATTTCATCATTTTAAACCCCTCGATCAAATCTCCCCTCATTTTTCTACGCTCCAGGGAATAAAGTCCCAACCTGTTTAACCTTTCCCTGTAACTCTGTTCCTGAAGTCCGGGCAACATCCTAGTAAATCTTCTCTGCATCTTTCTATCTTATTGAGATCTTTCCTGTAGTTCGGTGACCAAAACTGCACACAATGCTCCAAATGCGGCCTCATCAATGTTTTGTACAACTTTACCATCACATCCCAACTCTTGTACTCAGTACTTTGATTTATGAAGGCCAATATGCCAAAATCTCTCTTTACAACTCTGTCCACCTGTGACTCTAATCACAGGTTGGCACAGACTTGATGGGCTGAATGGCCTACATTTGTGTTCACATGCTGGTGCTCTCAGATACTCCTCATGCGAATCCTCACCGTCTGGGGAACATGGCGGGGGAGGGGGTGGAGTGGGAGGTGGATTACGTCAGATTGTCGGAGCAATCCTCCACCCTCTCTGTGCTCCCCCCTCCGCTCCCCACAACACTCCCCGAAGGCTCAGGCCATCGGACATCGTGCTCATGAAGGCATTTCATCAAGGAGTTGATGGTGGGCTTCTGGAGGACCACCCTCCACATCAACATCTCTTTTGTAGAGAGAGCGGAGAGCACCAAGTTCCCTGGAGTTCACTGAACCAGTGACCTATCATGGACACTCAACACCATAAGGAGCTGCAGAGAAGATCACTGGTGTCTCCCTCCCCACCCCCCCCAGTGACATGATCTACTGGGATCTACTGATGACCCTTCCAACCCCACACATGGCACCTTCCAGCTGCTCCCGTCGGGGAAGAGACGCAGGAAGATCAGAGCCAGCACCATCAGGCTGAGGAGCAGCTTCTCCCCACGGGGCAGTGAGAATGGTGAACGACCAAAGGAACTGCTCACACTGACCACCTGTGACTCTCATATTCATGAAACGATATTGATTTATTTGTACAGATGAAATACTTGTCCTGAATATGTATTGTTTGTCTGTATGTGTATTGTGTCTGATTGTGTGTCTGTGTTTTGCAGAGAGGACCAGAGAACACTGTTCCATCGGTTTGTACTGGTACAATCAGATGACAGTGAACTTGATGACAACTTCCCCCTCCACTCCCCTCTCTACTCTGGCATCCGGTTCGCATCCCCCTGACCCCCTTCATCTTCACCCATCCTCCTCGCTCAGATACTTTTCACGCCGTTTGGGCCACAGGGCAGGGGGTGTTTCCGCTGGGATATTGTAGTAATCCTTACCCCTCTCCGCTGTCTGTGCTCCTCCCGTCCTTCCCTTGTTCTCCCCCTCCTTGACCCCTCCTTCACTCTCCCCGCCCTCTCTCTCCCACTCTCTGCTCTCTGTGCTTCCCCATCCTCAACCCCTCCCTCGCTCTCCCCCCTCCCTGCCGCCTCCCTCCCCCTCCGATCTCTGCCCCCACCCCTCCATCCCTCTCTCCCCCTCTGTTCTCTGTGCTCTCCCCATCCTGCCCCTCCCTCACTCTCCCCCCTCCCCACTCTCTGTGCTCCTCCCGTCCCCTCCCTCATTCTCCCCTGTAGGCTCAGACCACTGGACATCAAGTTCATGAAGGCAGTTCATGAGAAGGTAAACATCATCCCGGTGATCGCCAAAGCGGACGCCCTCACCCCTTCAGAGGTGCAGCGGGCCAAGCAGAAGGTGGGTCCGTGGATGAGGGAGAGGTGGGCGGGACCCCAGAGATGGGGGAGAGGTGGGCGAAATCCCAGAGATGGGGGAGAGGTGGGTGGGACCCCCAGAAATGGGGGAGGTGAGTGGGACTCCCAGAGTTGGGGAGAGGTGGCTGGGAGCTCCAGAGATGGGGAGAGGTGGGTGGGACCTCCAGAGATGGGGAGAGGTGGGTGGGACCTCCAGAGATGGGGAGAGGTGGGTGGGACCTCCAGAGATGAGGAGAGGTGCGTGGGACCCCCAGAGATGAGGGAGAGGTAGGCAGGACACCAGAGATGGGGAGAGGTGGGTGGGATCCCCAGAGAAGAGGGAGAGGTGGGCGGGACCCCCAGAAATGGGGGAGAGGTGGGCGGGACTCCAGAGATGGGAGAGAGGTGGGCGAAATCCCAGAGATGGGAGAGAAGTGGGTGGGACCTTCAGAAATGGGGGAGGTGGGTGGGACCCTCATAGATTGGGAGAGGTGGGCGGGACACCAGAGATGGGGGAGAGGTGGGTGGGACCCCCAGAAATGGGGGAGGTGGGTGGGACCCCCAGAGATGGGGAGAGGTGGGCAGGACACCAGAGATGGGGAGAGGTGGGTGGGACCTCCAGAGATGGGGAGAGGTGGGTGGGACCTCCAGATTGGGAAGAGGTGGGTGGGACCTCCAGAGATGGGTAGAGGTGGGTGGGACCTCCAGAGAAGAAGGAGAGGTGGGCGGGACCCCCAGAGAAGAGGGAGAGGTGGGCAGGACCCCCAGAGATGAGGGAGAGGTGGGCAGGACCCCAGAGATGGGAGAGAGGTGGGTGAAATCCCAGAGAAGGGGGAGAGTTGGGTGGGACCCCCAGAAATGGGGGAGGTGGGTGGGATCCTCAGAGATGGCGAGAGGTGGGCGGGACACCAGAGATGGGGGAGAGGTGGGTGGGACCCCCAGAGATGAGGGAGAGGTAGGCAGGACACCAGAGATGGGGAGAGGTGGGTGGGATCCCCAGAGAAGAGGGAGAGGTGGGCGGGACCCCCAGAAATGGGGGAGAGGTGGGCGGGACTCCAGAGATGGGAGAGAGGTGGGCGAAATCCCAGAGATGGGAGAGAAGTGGGTGGGACCTTCAGAAATGGGGGAGGTGGGTGGGACCCTCATAGATTGGGAGAGGTGGGCGGGACACCAGAGATGGGGGAGAGGTGGGTGGGACCCCCAGAAATGGGGGAGGTGGGTGGGACCCCCAGAGATGGGGAGAGGTGGGCAGGACACCAGAGATGGGGAGAGGTGGGTGGGACCTCCAGAGATGGGGAGAGGTGGGTGGGACCTCCAGATTGGGAAGAGGTGGGTGGGACCTCCAGAGATGGGTAGAGGTGGGTGGGACCTCCAGAGAAGAAGGAGAGGTGGGCGGGACCCCCAGAGATGGGGAGAGGTGGGCAGGACACCAGAGATGGGGAGAGGTGGGTGGGACCTCCAGAGATGGGGAGAGGTGGGTGGGACCCCCAGAAATGGGGGAGGTGGGTGGGATCCTCAGAGATGGCGAGAGGTGGGCGGGACACCAGAGATGGGGGAGAGGTGGGTGGGACCCCCAGAGATGGGGATAGGTGGGCAGGACATCAGAGATGGGGAGAGGTGGGTGGGATCCCCAGAGAAGAGGGAGAGGTGGGCGGGACCCCCAGAGATGGGGGAGAGGTGGGCGGGACTCCAGAGATGGGAGAGAGGTGGGCGAAATCCCAGAGATGGGAGAGAAGTGGGTGGGACCTTCAGAAATGGGGGAGGTGGGTGGGACCCTCATAGATTGGGAGAGGTGGGCGGGACACCAGAGATGGGGGAGAGGTGGGTGGGACCCCCAGAAATGGGGGAGGTGGGTGGGACCCCCAGAGATGGGGAGAGGTGGGCAGGACACCAGAGATGGGGAGAGGTGGGTGGGACCTCCAGAGATGGGGAGAGGTGGGTGGGACCTCCAGATTGGGAAGAGGTGGGTGGGACCTCCAGAGATGGGTAGAGGTGGGTGGGACCTCCAGAGAAGAAGGAGAGGTGGGCGGGACCCCCAGAGAAGAGGGAGAGGTGGGCAGGACCCCCAGAGATGAGGGAGAGGTGGGCAGGACCCCAGAGATGGGAGAGAGGTGGGTGAAATCCCAGAGAAGGGGGAGAGGTGGGTGGGACCCCCAGAAATGGGGGAGGTGGGTGGGATCCTCAGAGATGGCGAGAGGTGGGCGGGACACCAGAGATGGGGGAGAGGTGGGTGGGACCCCCAGAGATGGGGATAGGTGGGCAGGACACCAGAGATGGGGGAGAGGTGGGCGAAATCCCAGAGATGGGAGAGAAGTGGGTGGGACTTCCAGAGATGGGGAGAGGTGGGTGGGACCTCCAGAGATGGGGAGAGGTGGGTGAGACCCGCAGAGATGGGGGAGAGGTAGGCAGGACACCAGAGATGGGGAGAGGTGGGTGGGTCCCCAGAAAAGAGGGAGAGGTGGGCGAGACCCCCAGAGAAGGGGGAGAGGTGGGCAGGATCCCCAGAGATGGGCAGGTGGGTGAGACCCCCAGAGATGGGGCAGGTGGGCAAGACCCCCAGAGATGGGGAGAGGTGGGCAGGACCCCCAGAAAAGGGGAGAGGTGGGCGGGACCCCTAGAGATGTGGAAAGGGTCAAGAGTAGGAAATAGAGGATGGGGAATGGGAGAGGGGGAGGGAGAGGTGGGTTCTGGGGACAGGATGAGTGAGGAAATGGGCAGGTTGAATGTGTGGAGGAGGGAAGAGGGGTGGAGTTGAGAGGGAATGGGAGAGAAAGGGTTTGGGAAAGGGAGATCAGGGGAGAGGGTGGGGAGTTGGACAGGGGAGAGGGGGAGGGGAGGGTGTGTGGGGGAGAGGGAAGGGGAAAGGTTTGGGGTATAGGGAAGGATTACAGAAAGAGATGTGTCGGGGAGATGAGGGAGAGGGGAAAAAGGAGTCAAGGGGAGAGGGGAAGACAAGGGAGGGGTACAGAGGAGGGGGTAATGGGGAGAGGGATGGGAGAGGGTGAAAGGGGGGAGGGTAATGGGGAGGGGGAGTGGTACTGAGCCAGACAACCACTTTCCCCCACCCCCAGATCCGGGAGGAAATCCAGGAGCATGGCATCGAGGTTTACCGTTTCCCAGAGACCGACTCGGATGAGGAGGAAGAGTTCAAACGGCTTTACAATGAACTGATGGTGAGTCCCAAGAATGAGGGGATTTCCCTGGGTGGGAGGGAGTCCCCCCCATGCAGGAGGAGGCCTCCTGTGCAAGAGGGAGCCCCCTTTGCAGGAGATAGCTTCCCCAGGATGGAGGGCACTTACTGGGGCAGGTGGGTGCTTCCCCAGGTTGGAGGGAGCCCAGCTGGGAGGGAGCTTCTTGGGGCAGGAGGGAACTCAGCAGGTGGGATGGAGCATCCCTGTGCAGGAGGGAGCCTTCCTATGCATGAGAAGGGAGCCCTCAGGATAAAGATGGGAGAGGGAGCTTCCCTCTTACAGAGATGTAGGGGGATGGTCCCAGCATTGAGGGGGAGGTTCCCCGCATGGAGGAAGGTCCCAGCATGGAGGAGGTGTGTTCCAGCATGGAGGAAGATCCCAGCATGGAAGAGGGTTGCAGGATGGAGAAGAGCCCCAGCAAGAAGGAGCTTCCCAGCATGGAGGGGGTGTTCCTACATGGAGTTGGGGAGAGTCCCAGCATGGAGGGGGGAAGGTCCCAGGATGGAGGGAGAAGAATCCCAGTATTGAGGGGAGAATCCCATCATGGAGGAAGGTCCCAGCATGAAGGAAAGTCTCAGCATGGAGGAAAGTCTCAGCATGGAGGAGGGTCTGAGCAAACCCTGACCATTGTAGCCCCACCCCCACACCCACTGAAACCCTCTCTTCCCACAGGACAGCATCCCATTCGCGGTCATCGGGAGCAGGTCGATGGTGGAGACCAAGGGGAAGCAGGTCCGAGGACGATTCTACCCCTGGGGAGTGGCTGAGGGTAGGTGATGGGGGCTAGAAGGGGTCTGCTGTCCATCTCTGGGCCCTGATTGGTTGGCAGAAAGATCCCTGCACTTCCTGATTGGTTGGGATCTATTGGCCACGCCTTATAATTGACCGGGTTTGCTATCCACCCTGTGAACCAATCTCCAGGCCTGGTGACTGTCTGGGGACTGTTCCAGTCCAGTGATTGGCTAGGGTCCAATTCCCAGTGCCCTAGATTGGTTGGGGGCTGGTTACCATCCCCTGTGATTGGCTGGGGTCCAAACCCCAGACCTTGTTATTAGCTGGGATGGTGCACACCACCTGATTTCCTGGGCCCATTACTGGCAATGACCCAATCCACCGGCATGATTGGCTGAAGTTGGATCCCCAGGATCTGTGATTAGCTGGGTTCTGATATCCAGGCTCTGTGATTGGCTGAGCTCTGATCTCCAAGCACTTTGATTGGGTGGGGTCCAATCTCATTCACTCTGTGATTGTCTGGGGTCAGATCTCCATGCTTTGTGATTGGCTGTGGTATGACCTCCAGACTCTGTGATTGGCTGGGGTCCTATTTCCAGGCTCTGTGATTGGCAGTGGTCTAATCTCCAGGCTCCATGAGTGGCTGGGACAGATGTTTGGGCCCCATGATTGGCCAAGTGCTGAGCCCTGGCTTGTGATTGATGGGGAGGTGGAGGGAGACTAGCGGTGGTTTCGGCAGATCTCAGGGGATGGAGGAGATTCCTCGCGTGCCTGATCCCATCATTCTCCAAATTTACCCCCTTCTCTCCCCTCTCCCTCCCCTCTCACTCCCTCTCTCCTCCCCCCACCACCCCCCAGTGGAGAACGCCCATCATTGTGACTTTGACAAGCTGAGGACAGTCCTGATTCAGACCCACCTGCACGATCTGAAGGAAGTGACCCAGGACGTTCACTACGAGAACTACCGTGCTCATTGCCTCCAGAGGCAGGGTGCAGAGCCTGAGAGAGCTCCTGGGAGCAGGTAGGGCCCTCCCTCCCTCCTCCTTCCCCTCCCTCCCTCCTCCTTCCCCTCCCTCCCTCCTCCTTCCCCTCCCTCCCTCCTCCTTCCCCTCCCTCCCTCCTCCTTCCCCTCCCTCCCACTGGTCCCTCCCTCCCTCCCTCTCTCCACCTCTTCCTCTGGCTCCCTCCCTCACTCTGCCTGACACTCTCCCTCTCTTCTTCTGCCCCTCCTACCCCCCCACATCCTCCCTCCCTCTCTCCAATTCTCACCACCCCTCCCTCTCTCTTCCCACTTCCCCCTCCATCTGCACCTCCCTCATCCTCTCCTCCAACCACTGACCCCTCACCCCTATACCTCCCCCTCTTTCCCCCTTCAGTCCCCCCGTCCCTCCTGGGGATCACTTCCCTGACCTGTGTGCATTTGACCCCACAGCAGGACCAACAGGGAGAGCGAGTCGGGGCTGTCGATGGACACACTCCCAGTGTCTGAGACAGCAAAACTGATCGAGGAGAAGGAGAGAGAGGTGAGAGAGGGGGGGGGGGGAAGAGGGAGGGGGGAGAGAGAGGGGAGGGGGGAGAGAAAGGGGAGACAGGGGGAGAGAGAAGGGAGAGGGAGGAAGAGGGGGAGAGAGAGGGTGGAGGGTTGAAGTGGGCATGGGCGAAGCCCCTCCCTCCAGCTGTGGTCACCCCCACCCTCTCTCTTCTCTTCCAGTTGCGTCAGATGCAGGAAATGTTGCAGAAAATGCAACAGCAAATGCAGCAGAATCCGGGGGAGCAGTCGGACCCGCTGTGAGGCACAGGGATCAAGGGGGCCGTCCCCACAGTGGCCCTCCCCCATGGCCCCTCCACAACCCCTCTCTCGCACACTCCCTCGACCCCCCCCCCCCCACAGCCCCCTCCATGACCCCCTCTCGGACACTCCCTCACAGTCTCCTCCCTCAGTGACCCTTCTCCCCCACCTCCTTCTGCTCCTTTCCTGGACAAACACCCGCACGCCCTGTGGAAAATGCCCCAGTATCAGTGCTTCCCTCATTCACTCCCCCCCTCCACCTTCTCTTCTTTCCCTCCTTCACAGACTCTCTCGGCGGGTACTGGCCAAGTTCACCACCCCCTCGCCCCCATCCCAGTACTGGGTGTATTTAAGGTCAGACCCCCCGGACCCTCTCAGCGGGGTACTTGGCCCAGTTCACCACCCCCCTCCCCCTTGCCCCCATCCCGGTTCTGGGTGTATTTGAGGGCAGATTCCCGGACCCTCTCAGCAGGGTACTTGGCACGGTTCAGCTCCATCTTCTCCAGGACAGCCCGGGGAAGATCCACCCTGCACTTGGAGGACAGTTCGACCAGGTAGAGTAGGACATCACTCAGCTAACACATGGCGCAGGGAGGCTCGTTCCATGTCCAACCATCCTGGGAGACCCTCTGGCACCTCACCCTGTCACTGACTGGGGGTGGGAGGGGGAGGAAGGAGAGGGGGAGAAAGTTGGGGAGAGATAGGAGTGGAAGAGGGAGGAGCAAGAGTGGGGGGCAAGAGAGGGGGAGGGGGAGAGGGGGAAAGGGAGAGGGGCGTGGATGGAGGGAGAGAGAGGGGAGCAAAAGTGGGGGGTGGAGGCAAGAGGGGGAGGAGAGAGGAGGCGGAGAAAGGGGAGAGAGAGTTGAGGGGTCAAGAGAAAAGGGAGGGAGAGGTGGGAAGAAGGGTAGAGGGAGAAGAGGGAGGGGTAAGAGAGAGGGGGGGAACATGGTGGGGGGGGGTTGAGGTGGCGAGAGGTTAAGCCCCCAAAACAAGCAGGAGCTGAAGGTGGCTGCAGTGGAGGGTGGGCAGAGCATTGGTAGGGAGACATTCAGCCCCTGGTCGCTGCCATGTAAGAAACGGGCAGTAAAGTTACTAAACATGAATACTTCAATATACTCACCACTGCAATGTTCCAGATAACATCACGGTGCCCTGAAGGAGGGGAAAATGTGGAAAAAGTGCTGTCACTTTTCCATGGTCAAACCAAGCTGTATCCAAATAACCGTTAATAAAGTCTGGACTGTCAAACCCTTTCAAGTCTAACCCATCTGATCACAAGTACAACCCAACGAAACAGTGTTCTCTGGTCCTCGGGGCAAACCACGCAGACACACATCCAGATGTGACTCACATACAGACAAACAATACATATTCAGGACAAGTATTTCATCTGTACAAATAAATCAATATTGTTTCATGAATATGAGAGTCTCGGGGTGGTGAGTGTGAACAGCTCCTTTGGTCGTTCGTCATTCTCACTGCCCCGTGGGAAGAAGCTGCTCCTCAGCCTGGTGGCTGAGATCCTCCTGGATCTCTTCCCCGACGGGAGCAGCTGGAAGATGCCGTGTGCGGGTGGAAGGGTCCTCTCAGTAGATCCCGGTAGATCACGTCGCTGGGGGGGGGGGGGGGGGGGGGGGGGGGTGGAGGGAGACCCCAGTGATCCTCTCTGCTGCTCCTTATGGTCCTGTTGATCGCCCTCTGGTCCATTTCTCTGCAGTAACAGTACCCACACGGTGACACAGGCTGCCAGAACTCTCTCCATAGAGTTCCTGTAGAAAGTTGACATGATGGAGGCCGGCAGCCTTGCCTGCTTCAGTCTTCTCAGGAAGGCAGTCCCTGTGGCACCTTCCTGACAAGTGAGGAGATGTTGAGTGTCCACGATAGGTCACTGGTTCAGTGAACTCCAAGAATCACGTGAATTATTTAATGACAAATTTAAAACTGCGGAGCACAGGGGCAATTAAAGGAAAATAGTGTATTTGTCCAAAACATCATGGAGCGTGTTGAAAGTGCCCAAAAGTGCACACAATACTCCAAATGTAGTCTCACCAATATCTTGTACAACTTTAACATAACATCCCAGCTCCTGTACTCAATACTTTGATTTATGAAGGCCAATGTGCCAAAAGCTCTCTTTACAACCCTGTCCACCTGTGTTGCCTCTTTCAGGGAATTATGTATCTATCCCCAGATCCCTCTGTTCTACCGCACTCCTCAGTGCCCAACTGTTCACCGTGGATGTCCTTTCTTGGTTTGTCCTTCCAAAATGCAACACCCCACTTCTCCTTAAAGGGCTCAGGCCCGAAACGCTGGTTCTTCATTTTTACTTCCTGTGGAGGTTGCGGGACCTGCTGAGAGCCCTCGCAAAACTCCACTGGCTTGTCATTACAGGGAAAGGCCACTGGGTGGGGGTGTTGTCCATAGAATAAACTGCCTCAACCCTTTGAGACCACAGGAGCAGAAAAAGGCCATTCAGCCCATCCAGCCCCCTGCCATTTAATCATGAGCTGGTCCATTCTCCCACTCAGCCCCACTGCCCGCCCTTCTCCCCATAACCTTTGATACCCTGGCTAATCAAGAACTTGCCAATCTCTGCCTTAAATACCCACTGTGACCCGGCCTCTACAACCACCCGTGGCCTCAAATTCCACAGATTCATTACCCTCTGGCTGAAGAAATTCCTCCGCATCTCTGATCTAAGTGGACACCCTTCAGTCCTGAGGTTGTGCCCTCTTGTCCCCAGACTTTCCCACTGTGGGGAACAACGTTTCTACATCTACTCTGTCTGTGCCTTTCAATGTTCAAAATGTTTCACTGAGATTCTCTGCCCTCATCCTCCTCAATTCCAACGAGTACAGGCCGAAAGCTGTCAAACAATCCATGTATGACAACCCTTTCATCCTTGTGAACCACCTCTGAACCCTTTCTCAAATGGAAATCCAAACGTATGAGTCATTGGATCAGGGAACCTTGGCCATATGGATAAAACATTGGCTTGTCAGAAGAAAGCAGAGAGTAGTGATGGAAGCAAAGTTTTCTATCTGGAGGTTGGTGACTAGTGGAGGGGCCACAGGGATCTGTTCTGGGACCCCCCCCCCCCCCACACACTCTGTGATTTTTATAAATGACCCTGATGAAGAGGCAGATGGATGGGTCGGTGAGTTTGTGGATGACATGAAGGTTGGAGGAGTTCTGGACAGAGCTGAAGGTTGTCGAAGGTTACAAGAGGATATCGACAGGAGGCAGAGTTGGGCAGGAAAGTGGCAGATGGATTCAATCTGGACAAGGATGAGGTGATGGATTTTGGACAAACCAGGAGGCTGAGTCCAGGGTTCATGCTTGGTTACTTCAGAGTGTGGATGAACAGAGGGACTTTGGGGTTAAGATCCTACATCCGTCAAGGTCACCGCACAGATTCATAGAATAATTAAGAAGGCCTGTGAAACGCTGGGATTCATTAGTCAGAGGATTGAGTTCAGGAATAGAGATGTCATGTTACAACTCTACAAATCTCTGGTGAGCCCCCACTTGGAGAATTGTGTTCAGTTCTGGTCACCTCATTACAGGAAGCGATGTGGAAGCTACGGAGAAGGGGCAGAGGAGATTCACCAGGATGAAGCCTGGATTGGTAAACAAGTCTTTATGGGGCAAGGTTCGCAGAGCTGGGACTTTTCTCTTTGGAGCATAGAAGGATAAGAGGAGTCTTGATAGAGGTCGAGAAGTTTCTGAGAGGCGTCGATAGGGTGGGCAGTCAGCTCCTGTTTCCCAGGGTGGGTTCAGCAAACACCAGAGGACGTGTGTACAAAGTGGAGGAGGGAAGTTTAGGGGAGACGTCAGGGGTAAGTTTTTTTACACTGAGAGTTGTGGGGGCCCTGGAATGCCTTGTTGGGGATGGTGGTGGAGGCTGGAACATTGAGGGCATTTAGAAGATCTTAGACATATAAGAGTTGAGACTCTATGGTGAGACCTCACATGGAGAACTTTGTACAGTTTTGGGCCCCGTATTTACTGACGTTGAGGGGGTTCAGGAAGATTTACTAGAACAATATCAGGAATGAAAGGGTTAGTCTGTGAGGAATGGTCGTCGGTTCTTGGAATGTTCTCGTTGGAGGACGGAAGGATGAGGGCAGAACATTGTTTAAGGATTCTGAGGGGCCTGGACAGAGTGGACGTGGCCAGGATGTTCCCCACAGTGAGGGGAGTCCGGGACAAGATGGCACAACATCAGGGTAAAAGGGCGTCAATTCAAAACTGAGATGAGTAGACGTTTCTACAGCTAGAAGGGATTGAGCCTGTGGAACCTGTTGCCACGGGCAGCCATGGGAGCCAAGTCGTGGGGCATATACAAGGCAGAGACGGACAGGTAGTTGACAAGTCAGGGCATCAAGGGCTATGGGGAGATCGGGGAGTTAGGCTGAGTGGGAGGATGGTTAGAATGGTGGAGCAGAATCGATGGGCCAATTGGCCTACTTCTGCTCCATAAAATTAAATTTAAATCTAGACATACAGCATGATAACAGGCCCTTCTGGCCCACGAGTCCGCGCTGCCAAATTTACATCCCATTGACCTACACCGCCACGCGTTTCGAATGGTGGGAGGAAACCAGAGCCCCTGAGGAAAACCCACGCAGACACATGGAGAACGTACAAACCTCCTCACAGACCTCGCGGGATTCGAACCCAAGTCCCTATCACTGGTGCAGTAACGGTGTTATGATAATCGTTACTCCAACCGGACCGTCCCCTTATCTTAACAACCACTCATTCTGTCTCCTGCCACCCAACCCAAATCCCTCTCTCTCCCCATCCCCTCCCACTGTCTCCCCTCCACCTCCCTCCTCTCTCCCTCCATCCTCCTTTCTCCCTCTCTTCCCCTTCTCTCACCTCTATCTTCCCTTTCCCCTTCTCTCTCCCTCTCACTCCCCCTTTCTCCTCCACTCTCTCCCCTCTCCCTCCTCTCACCCCTCTCTCCCCTCCCCTCCCTCACTCTCCCCTCCCCTCTCTCTTCCCCTCTCTCTCTCACTCCCCCTTTCTCTCCACTCTCTTCCTCTCTCTCTTACCCCTCTCTCCCTCAGTCTCGCCATCACTCTCTTTCCCCATCTCCTCCCTCCCTCTCCACCTCCTCTCTCCATCCTCCCTCCCCTTTCCCTCCTCTCTCTCCTCACTCCACCCTCTCTCCCCCCTCTACCTCCTCTCTTTCTCCCCTATTCCCCTCTCTCCCCCCTCTCTCCCCCCTCTCTCCCCCCCTCTCTCCCCCCTCTCTCCCCCTCTCTCCCCCCTCTCCCCCCCCCTCTCCACCCACATCACCCCCAAAGCAATGAACACTCCAAGGACTTCAGTGACCAAGCAGGTAAAAAAGGGAACATATTTTATTGAACATTTTAAGATACATCAGGCTGGTGATTGACCGAAGATGTGGAGACGGCAGGTTGGGGGGGAGGGGGGACGGGGGGAGAAGCAGAGTGGAGGAGGGATGGAGAAAGAGAGGGGGACAGGAAGGAAAGAGAGACTGATGGAGGGAGTAAGGGATGGTGAGAAGAGTTGATGGAGAGAGATGGATTGTGAGAGTGTGTGATGGAGAGAGAGAGAGAGGGAAAGAGAGAGAGTAAGAACA